>NC_072731.1:249362815-249666255 GCF_026930045.1 Uloborus diversus
GGAATCATTTCAACCTTTTCCATGGAGTATTATGCTGAAAATCACTCAGAAAAAAAAAAAAAAATAGATTCTATAACAATCTTTTCCTTGGTCCCGGAAAAAATGTCAGCATAAATAATCAAACTGATCCATAGCAATATTTTTTTAGGTCCCAACAGTGTCGTTGTAGACAGGTTTTATTACGGGCGCGTTTATAAACTCTTGATCTTCGGTTGTTCCGTTCTCGACCGGTCGCGGCTCTGACGTCACGGTCATCAACTGAATCGAAGGAGTTTATAAACAAACGCGCGGTCGTTCCGGTCGATTTCGCTTATTTGCGCAATGGATACATTTTGAAAGTCAGTGTTAAGTACTGTGAAACTGAAAGTTCGCTTTTAAAATTCAGGAATAATAATATCCTATTGTTGTTTTCGTGCTAGTCTAAAGAAGAGGCATGTAAAAATTCAATCGGATGAATTTTAAGTATTCTGTGGCTTTCTCTGAATGTTTCTGAGAAGATGACTTAATTTAATCGTCAATTTATAATCAGGGAAACTTTGGGAAAAAAAAAAAACAAGGCTGCAAGAGCAGCTTATTCATTAGCTCTTATTTGAATTTGATCGATATTTAGCTCTCATTACTAATTTTGTTGAGTATGCATTATAGCTGTAAGAATCAAAAAAGGTTTTTTCAAAAAGCGTTTTGTTTGTCTTTTTTTTTTTTAATATAAAGTTAGTCAATACTACGCTACTGCATCAAACGAGCTTTATTATGGAAATATCGATAACAAAATGGGCAGCAAAAGAGAGTGCTAGTATACTTTAAAATCTAACATACTCTGTTGCTGACCTTTTTTGTTCTATATGCTTCCCTTTTTTGGATTGTGACAGGTAAGTAAGAATAGTTATTGTCCAATGTTATTTCAATTATGGAGTTTTGATGTTCGTTCTATCTCATTTGCTTGCACAATGTAATAATCATGATACATTGATAATATTGTTTCGGTAAAAAGCTCAATTAACAAACAAAATTACTTGATTTTTCTCGCATGTTTTGCTGTTTCAAGTTGATAGGATTTCATTGAAATCAAAAATAACAAATTCAAGTACACAATAACTTCAACCAGAATCTTGATAAGATTTAAAACTGTCTGTGATTCAAATTATCTCTTAAAAAATTTCTGCAAAAAAAAAAAAAAAAAACGCTGTACTTCTCCCGAGTCTCGAGTGCTATATTATGACGACAGCAAAAATGTCCATAGTCGAGTTCCACAATGATACCAGCATATTTTTTCAGTTATTCTTGTTGCTTTTTTAACATTGGGAGTACCTCAAAATTTGTGAACAACCTTTGTTGCTCACCCAGAGCCGACCATAGGCCATTTCAGGAAATGTTATAAGTTTTATAGGAAGCGGGACACCCATCGACCAAACGGACAAGAGGCCCTCCTTGGCTCTCTGTGGCCCAGAGTTCGCCAAAATATGTATCTAATCATACATAATTGTTTGAAAAAATATAAGAACAGGGATCGACCCAGACCTGAATTGGGTCCAATTTGTGGATACTTCACAAAATTACACATTGTAAATGCAGCTCATTCACAAAAATTTGCATCATGAAATAAAAGTCAAGATTCAGAGTCTCCCTTCACCATGGGACACTACAGATTGAAAAAGTGGTGACCCGCAATAAAGACTTTTTGTGATTCTATAGCTTGGACATTAACAATTTCCTTCGTACACCTAATTAAAAGGTTGCACAAGCATCATTTTGCCACGTTCATAGCTATCAAATTGAAATATAACCTGGTAATTCAAAATGATTCACTTTTCAAAAATAAAGAAAATTCAAAAAAATATTTAGCTTTTTCACAAAATGGGGTCCCAAAAAATAAAAACTGGATGGATCCCTGAAAAACTTTCTACAAATTTAGTTAGGTATCAAAATTATTGTCCAAGTAATCTCATTAAGCGGAAACTACCATATGGGTACAGAGTAGAAACTCGAAAATTCAAGGTAATTGGGGGCTCGTATCGATGAAAACTCGGATTATCCGGAAAATTCTTCCAGATTAAATTTGCACCCTTTTTAGAGAATGTATGGAAGAGCCTCTTTTCTTTGTGCAAAGAAAAGGAAGTATTGTCTTCATGGAAAATTATCACAGATATTTCAGCATAAATTTTGCTTTAATTACCTCTAAGCAACTTTTTTTTTCTCACGAGGTCTGTACGCTGTACGTATTTATTTTTAGATTTTAATAAAAATCAATTTTTTGGAACTAAACTGTATAACTGATAATATAAATTAAACACCTCAAATTAAGTGAAACTTCTAACTTTCGAGACTCCATTGTATATATATATATATATATATATATATATATGCAAACATGTGTCTGGTTTTATGATTAGTAAATGACAAATGTACTATTGAAAAATTTAACTTATAAAATGGTTTTTGAAAATTCAAAGCGTTTCTTATTGTTATGCCATACATTAACATATACAGTATGACTCTACAACAACTATCTGAATCGCTTTCAGAATTTGAGCAAAAAATAAAGGCGATTGCACTCGCTGCAATTTGGAAAATTATTATTCTGTCGGCGCATGCTATTATCCTTCTCTCTGCAGCAGCCCTTGTTAGTACACTTAGCATGAAAAGCGTTAGCTTTTCTACTTGACCAATTGATAGCTCTTTCTCTTTAAAAATAGTTTTTCTGAATTTCAACATTCATACAGTAAATACCGTCGCCTCTGCTTAATTGCATAACGGATAAACGAATACCCCGCTTATAAATAAAATATCCCGGAACCGAATATTTACCATGCCGTAGATGCAATGTTAAAAATCCCCACTTATTCAAATATATGGTGGAACTAACAATATTTGTGTAAATGGCGCCGACAGTAGATTAGAATGTACTATCGGAAAAATCTAATAATACGAATGGGGTCTGGTTGATTTGGGTAACTGTAGTTTTACCGTAATTTAGAAGTTTTTTGTTGTTCTAAATAAAGCATATTCTTGTATTAAACATTTTATGTAATGCATATTTCTAATTACCAGTAAAGTTTCAAAGAATCAAAATAGAGAAGATCTTTCAAAATGACTTGTTTTCAATTTAATATTGAAAAATGCAAAGGTGGTATAGTTTTACAGTAAAATTTGGTTTATTGTATCTTTCATTTTATGCACATTACACTAAAAAATATTTAAGGGTGCTTAGTGTTCAGTCTCCATCTAAGTGATTTAAATATGGCCAGGGGCAGACTGGCCCGCGGGCCAATGTGCCCTCAAGCCTAAAAACATTTTTTTTTAAAAAAGGTTTCTTTTAATCAATTAAAAAAAAAACATTTAAGTGCAATTTCCTTTTTTTTTTTTTTTTTTTGCGTTCACGAACCTGTGTGACTTCCCTTTTCTGTTTCTTTTCTTTTAACTCGTAAACCTGTGTACCATTGTTTTTTTTCCTTTCTTTTTCCATCTTTTTGTTGCATTTTTTTTTTTTTTGTTTACACCTTTTTTTTTGCGCCCTTTGGAGGCCAAGGTTGACGCCCTCTTGCGGGATCCAGTCTGCCCCTGAATATGGTTTTTGAAAATGTCCGAAGATGTAGGCAGGACTACAGAACTTTTGCTAGGGTAATTAAATTATGTGGTAGGTGGACCTTCCACACCCTGAACATTCCCATTACCTGAACCTTCGTGGTTCAGGTAATGGCAAAATGAAAAAAAAAAATTGACCATGAAAATAACTGGGCCAACTGTCAATATCTGATTTTTTTGATTGTAGGATGCTGGCACATATTCAAGATACTTTCAATCCAGGGCTCGTCTCCAAACTTGCATCTATGGATATACAGTGAAAAAAGTTTAACATGATATATGGTTAACACGCAATGATATATTAGTCCGGACAAAGTATTGTGTAATTTAATTCAATTTTTTAAACAAAAAAAAATTTAGTCCCTTCAGTTTCATGTTAATTTTTTTTTACCGTATTTAAAAATAAATTTTTCAAGTTAAAATTTTTTATAGTGAAGCACAGCGATTCTCAACCAGTGGTCCGGCAGACCGGTACTGGTTAGCAGGAAAAAACCATGACCAGTCCTCAAACACTTTTTCTTCATTCATGTTTTTTAAAATAAATCCTGTTAAGTTTCCTTTCTTTATTTATTTATTCATTTATTTTTATTACTCTGCAACAATTTTTTTAAAAAACTTTGCTGTCAACACAATCTTTTATGAAGTTTTATCGTTCCCTGAGTCAGAAGGTTTTTTTTTCTAAAATAAATCCATAAATGGAAGAAAAACCACAGCCTCAAAAAAAAAGTGTCGCATATTTTTAATATAGTCTGCAAATATAAGTTTTTTTTATATATTTTTTAAAGAAATTTAAATGGTCTGCAAACTTTTTTCAACAGCTTTTACCAGTCTGCGGGTCACAAAAGGTTGAGAAGCGCTAGTCTAAAACACTCAAATGCTTTTTATGTCACGGAAACGTGTAATGCAGTAAACCTTCATTTATCCAGACAACTGATGCCTTCACTCATTTTTCTTTGAGTTTGTACATTGACTTAAAAAAAATAAGACAAATACAGTTTAACCCCGATTTAACAATTGTCAAGGGACTGGAAAAAGATATTAAGTCAAGGATATCGTTAAATCGAGGAGCATAGACATTCAATGCAATCAAACCCAGACCAGTGAAATGTATCCTTAAATTCAGAAAATCATTAAATCAGGTATCGTTAAATCGAAGTTATACTGTAGATTTTTACCCTCTGACAAAAGCTCCGGCTTGCTCCCCCTAGATCTGGCAGTTCAAGTATTTCAGGTGTGTAGTCAAGAGGGCATGATGTTCTCTAACTCTTTAATTTCCCAAACCAGTGTTCATTGAACATACCACTGATTCATCTGTAAGCATTATCCCCCACCTTTTTTTTCAGGACTACACCAATTAAATGCTGTAACAAAAATCAGAATATGATTTTTTGGAAATTTCATCAAGAGTTTTGTTTTGCACAAATATTAATTTATTCTTTGATGCGTTAAATGTGAATAGTAAGGTATATTGCTCAAAAAAATCAACTTTTTCTAAAAATGCTAGTCTGTTCTATTTTAATAAAAGCTAGAACAGGTAATGATACCCCCTTCCCCAATATGGTTGAACACGCAGTGCCCGATCAACCGAAAATGATGCTCAAGCTCTGGTAAAAAGTGGTGTCCCCATCCATGAGAAAATCCGCATATTTTCAAAGAAGCTGTTGTGTACTAGAAAAGCATTGGAGCATTCACACTAAATGGTAATCAAATTCAAAAAATGCCACTTTCATCCTACTTGCGCAATCTGCAATATATGTTGAACACGTATCCTGGTATAAATTGAGAACTCATTGTTTTTTGCTATCTTGTATACATAAGTTAACAAAAGCTTAACATGTAAAATTAGTACTAAGTAATATTCAGCTGGCAGTCCACTTTTCTATTAGTACCTTTGTAGAGATGTTTAAAGATATATCCTTTTTTGTGTTTTTTGGCAAATTTAGAGAATATTCAGTAGAGATGACCATTTAAAATTAAAAAATGGAAATTAAAAGTACTATTCTGTAATACAGCTAGAACTATCACATTTTGTTAACATGGAATAAATGCAGCTGCTTTACTTTAAAGAAAGAACTTTTTCAGTTGAAGTTTTGAAACTGGAAGTATATTGTGATATTTGATGAAACTCTTGTTCAGAAAAAAAGAAACAGAATATCCTGTTAATATGTACAAGGAATAGAATTTAAAAGGAATTAGTGTTGACATATAAAATTTCCATTTAGCTTGAAGCAAATAAAACTGAATTTTGTTCATTAAAACCAACACACTGAAAATCAAAAGAATCTTAAATGCAGATCTAAAGTTGCAAATTTTAGGTTGACAAAAATATCAACTGTAACAGCATATTAGGGCCAACAATCATGCGTTAAATATGATAACGAAGCTTTCAATCATCGTTTCAAGCTAAATACAAAAATTTACCATTATTTCAACTTTAAATTCTACCCTATATATGCATCATTCGAGCGTAAAAATTTAAATTTATTTTCTATCCCCACGTTTAAGGACCGCTGTACGAATGAATTTCTAACTTCAACATGCAATGTAAATGTGTTCCTCTAAAAGAACAGACAAAATAAAAGAGTTGATTCCGCCAAACATTCAGTGGATCAGGTTGTCAGTAGTTAAAAAAAATTAAAATGATTGAGAATTTTCGACTAAAATGCACTTTTTTTCTATTTTGTTCTAATACTCTCAATCTGCGCGGCAGCCAAAAATGTAAATAAGAGTAGTTTCGCGGGCCTATTTGTGCAAAAACAGTATTCGACCGGTCACGTGACGAATTCGCCCGGCGAAAAAGCGCGGTCGCTCTGGTCGCGACCGAAATGACCACGATCGGAGTTTGTAAACACGAGTGGGTTTCGTTCGGAGCCCCCGAAGAGAGTTTATACACACTCCTGGTCTCGATCGGTCGCTCGGTCGCGACCGGTCTCGAGTTTAGAAACGCGCCCTACATAAATTTTCTCAAAAAGCTGTCCGGCAACTGTCCCCCCCCCTTTTGATTACTTTAAACGATGGCCTCTGCATATTCGTCGCAGCCACCATCATTGCATTTATATTTTTTCTATTTCCTTATTTTTCGAAAACTTGCTTCGAAAAAAATAAAATTGGTCCTAAAAAAAGCAATGAAATAACACAATTGGAACCAAAAACGTCATCGTTTGTTGATCACGTTTGACATTTAAAAAAAATCATAAGTGATCAATGGAAAAAAAAACATGCAAACCCATTTTTGATTAAGAAAAGATCCAATTATGATGAAAAAATTGTCACAAAAAATTACAGAAAATAAACTTATTATTCATAAAATTCGTTTTCATGAAAATTTGGTAGAACTGATGGTCATGGCACCTGAAGACCCAAAGTGGGAATAAATAAAACATAAAAGAAATAACACAAGTACTTACAGTTCAATTTCATTGTGTAGCCTTTAGTTCATGAACTAATATTGAGGAACTAGGTATGAAAATTTAAACTCTAACAGGTAGGCACCCCTGCTTTAATGAACTATGTATAAACTTGCAACCATGACATGTTTTGAACAGCTGCCCAAATATGGTCTTAGGGAGCAAGTTACTGTTTGTTATCCCCCTTCTCTAAGTGAAGGAAAACTGGAAACCCTAAACACTGTTGAATTTATTACTGAAAGCGGCTCTCTCCCCAAGTTTAGAGAATTGGAAACATGGCTTATCCTGTTTGTCTCATGAACTTTTTACATTTTGAAACATAAAACTGCGGAGAGGAGAATGAAACTCTCAAATAATTTTGCTATTTATTTTAATTTTCTTATTTAAAACACTCCATTCTATTGTCCATGTTTAAAGGCATTGGTACTATTTCAAGGTTACTGGATATAAATGCAAATTATTTGGTCCATTTTTCAATCATTTCTCCAAGGAGAAATAATTAGGTAAACGGGCCCAAGTTTCAACCTATGATTTGAAATCTCTCTCAAAAACTAATTTATTAAAATGCAAAATGTAAATATATAAAATCATTTATTTTTTTATAACAAAACATGATCATACAACAAACAAATAAAAGACAAATATATTGCACTTTATAAAAATCTTATTTTTAAACATTAAAAAATTAAAACATTTTTCTTCCTATGCTGACTGTCTCTGTGTTTCTTCAAATTCGCCATGCTGCGGAAATTTCGACTGCATGTCTCACATTTGAAAGGTTTGGAGTTTGAATGTATCAACAAATGAGTTTTGAGGACATGTTTTTGAGTAAATGTCTTCTTGCAAACAAAACAACTGAAAGGCCTCTCTCCTGTATGTGTCCGCATGTGCCTCTTATAGTTGCTAATACAAGGAGTGTGATAGTTACAATGTGGGCAGGCATGCACAGTTTCTGCTACTTGGGATGTCACAGAAAACATAGTAATTGTCGAAATATCTCTTTCTAAAGGTGACATATCTAAAAAATAAAAATAATAGAGATAAGGTTCAGAGGAAATCCCAAAAACTATAAGAAGTAATTTGGGAAAAAATATAGAACAATTTAATAGGTCAAAAAATGTATTTTTTATATATCAGAATATCCTAATTATATACCTGAAATCTGGATCAATTACAATCTTTAACAATGAAAAATCAATTACATTTTTTTATAAAAAATGAAAACACTTTTAGCGTATTCACTAATGATAATCTATTTTTACTATAAAATCAGACAACACATTTTCATTTAAGAATGGTTTTATTAAATTTTGCTCATAGTAACATCATCACTATACTGTGTATACATAACGGCAGTTAAAATTTGATGAATTATTATGGAGTTTGAGAAAAATTTTGAAAATTATCATTGCCTCAAAAGGATCATTCTTGGCTAGGTAGTTTTAAATGTATGTCCTAAAAAATTTATTTAAAAAAGTAAATACCTTTAAGATGTATGACACAGTATGGTTTATCTATCCTCGTAAATAGTAAGCTATAAAATCAACCAGCTAGTTTCAACCCTGACATTGCAAAAGTTTTGTATTCTAAGTAATAAATTTATGTGTGTGTGTGTTTTTATCAAGAAAATTAAATCTTTACTTATCACATGAAAATGAAATGTAAATGGTCCACTGTCAATCACTTAACAACCTGCCTTAGACTAGTGTCCCATCATCACAATAACTACAAAAAACAGTTATGAAGTCATCACGTTTGCATGAGTTCAATTGTTTAAATTTGGAAACTCTTTTGTTTTATATTCTTTTTAACAAAGTTTTCAATGTTGATGGGTTTGCTTTTTCTTTAGATGAGAAGGGCACACAAAGGCAGTCTTATGGGAGAAATAATGGGGGTAGTTTACCCTTTCCAGGAATCTGAAGTTTTTTTTTTTTTTTTTAAAGTTTTCACAAAGTGAGAAAATGCTTTTAGTCTGATTAATAATAACAAAGGTACAAAAAAAAGTTTAATATCCCATAAAAATATGGCAAAAATAAACGTAAGTCAACAATAAATTATTTTAACATATTGAAAAATAGAATATTTGAAGACAAGGGCCTTGCCTTCAAATGTCCTCACCTTGCCAAATAACTTTTGAGGAACAGTTCTTTTCGAGTCGATTTGTGTTCATGAAGAAGTTTTTAGCCATTTTTTTTAAAACTTTAGCAGGTATGAGAGTAATTGACCCCCCCTCTCTTCAAGTGATGAGTGAATTTAGTGTATTTTTTTACTCCTAAAACTTTTTAACTCCCAAATTTTATTAAATTAGACCCCCCCCCCCCCCCCCTCCTCCCCACATCAGATGAAGAACTGCCCTAGAGAGCATGGCAAAATCCATCTCAGCCTATTGGAAGAAAGGACTAACTTTTGGTTCTGGTTATTCAACATTAAAAGCACATAAGATTTTGCATTTAGGGAGAGAACTAAATTAATATTTAGCAATCCAGATTGCTGAATAAAGTTCAATCGAATTATAGCTAATTGCCTTGATAAAGACTTTGTTTATGAATATTCTTTGCCATATGACTATAAAGCTAAAAAACAAAGTAGGAAACTTCCAAAACACTATATAATTTCAGTCAATAAATAAGATTGTTATAATGAGTGTAAGATAAATTTTATTCCATTTATACAGCCCCCACAGACATCAGCTGAAACTGGCATTGAGAGGAAGACAGATTTCACCTCAGCCAACTGGAAGCAAGAATTTTTGGTTTAGCTTATTCAACTGTAAAAGCACAGAAATCTTTACATTTAGGTAGAGAACTAACTTAATATTTAACAATCAAAATAAATTAAATGGTTATGCTGTAGTCTAAGACACAAACTTAAAATATATTATATAGTACTTGTAACATGAAAAGGAAAAGTATAAATCCTTTTCAAAAAATTCGAACAAAATTGTAAATTAAGAGTAAGGTAGATACCGCACAATGCAAAATATTTCAAAATTTCTAAATTATACTTATCTAATGACTAAAGAAACACACATTCACAAAGTTGCGAAGCAAAGTAAAAGATGGTGCAGTATTGCACACAACACAAACCCTAAAGGTAAATACAGCCTGAGTGAAAACTTAAAGACCAGCAAATTTTTTTTGTGAAAACTAGAAAATGAAATTTTAGGGATTTTAATACTATTGTATTATTAATGTTCATTGGTAAAAAATAACGCAACAGACAGGATTTGTCAAGTATGCAATTATCAAAAAAACATTGGTATACTCTAAGTTAGTATTTCAGCCTGAGTAAAAACTTTAAGGACACTAGTATTTCTTAAAACCTACATGTACATATACTGAAATAAATATCACAGCAATCAACAAGACTGTGGAAACCCTTCAGCTTGCAGTTTTGTCAATAATTTTTTCAAAGTTTTGGTTCTCTTTGTGAAGATATCGAAAGGTGAGAAGTTCATGAAAGAGGGCAGATTGAAGCTTTTTCTTCAACGGGGATGATAGGCATACTATTGCAGAAAAAAAAACAGAAGATCAAAGATTGAAGTCACTTTTGATTGAAACACAATCATGGTAAAAAGAACACCGGGAAAAGACCTAAATATTTGTCCTCGCGTTATGGAGCAAGAGTTTGCAAACTTTCATCACCTTGAAAGTGCTCAATCACCAAACTTATTCAAATGATAGGTTTAAATGTTTGTCAAAAACGATATATAACATAATTAAAGGTGTGGAGATTTTATTTATTCAGCAAAAATTGCCTAAGCATCAGTTACTGAATAGGCACAACATAGAGCATTTGAACTTTAGCTAGGAAATCACGACCTGGGATAACCAATGGATACAAATATTTTTTTCTGACCAAATGAAGTAGAATTTGGAGGGACCAGAAGGATGGAAGTACTATTGGCATAGTTTACGAAAAGAAAAATTCTCCAAGGGCCAATTAAATGGAGGCTTTTTCATGATTTGAGAGTGCTTTGCTTACAATGGTGGGGGCTCAGTTGCGTTTTTCAGGTAAAATGATTTCAAGGGCATATCAAAATGTCTTTGCAAGTCATCTTCTACTAAATGCTGAATTTATTACTCGAGAAAATTGGAAATATCAGCAAGACAATACACCTACGCATTCCAGTAACAGTGACAAAAAAAAAAAAAAAAAAAAAGGTTCCAAGTCAACTATTTTAAAACTTTGAAATGACCAACAAAGTCTCCAGATCTTAGCCAATAGAGAACTTATGGAGTGACTTAGCATGAGTTTATGCAAAAGGGAGACATTTTACTTCATCAAATAGAGCTGAAATATACTATTGAAGATGGATGGCAAAAAATATATCCTAAACGTTGTCAAAAACTAATTTCATTTATGAAAGAAAGAATATTTGAAGAAATGGATACCACACAAGCTTATGTTTTTTATTTTTGTCTCCATCTGCTTTTTTCTATGTTGGCCTCAAAGATTTTACCCAGGATGAAACTCTGATCTGTAATATTTTTGGTAATGAACACTTACAAAAGAATTTTTTGTCTCTTTTACTTGTATTTAAGGTTAATAATTAAAACTCAAATGATTTTTTGATCCTAAGTTTAAGATGTATTAATTTTTGAAAAAAGTTTACTGGCCTTAAAGTTTTTACTCAGACTGTAGAACAAACAAATAAGCAACCAGAAACAAGGTCTGGATCTAACTATAGATGGTTTTTTGTCAATTAATCACTCTCAATAAAGCTCAAATGTTATTTATAAAAAATATTTAAAAAATGCAAGCAGATTTGATTGTTCCAAAATCATTTTAAAAAAACATAATTCTTTAAAAATGCTCCTCAAAAGTAATTTCCCAGTAATGGCCTAGATCTTTAACTCAGCTTAACAAGTGCAAAATCAAAAATTGCAATCTCATGCCAAAAGTACGGTATAAAAACTTTACTCAAATCTGCTTTTTATTATTTTTCTTAAGCAACCAATGTGAAGTAAAAGAAAGAAAGCAAGTTTTTGCTGAATCCCTGAGTGATATTCATATACCCCTGGGGCCCTGCAGAATGCAACTTAAGAAAAGCTGGCATAGAGCATGAAATTCCCACTTTGTAGGAAAATTCTATGGTACGAGGTATGTTTTCGTGCTCATTGTGAGTGCAGAACTGACAGCTATGACCCGATTTGATAGACGGGTATAGTAGACACTATGCAATACATCTGTGCATAGCGCCATTGGGGTTTCATGGAAATTTTTATTTTTGACCATTCAGACCTTGGAAAAAAAGTCCTAATACTTCTTTCTAAAATGGTGAAAACAACTATAAAGCTTTCATAGGCACTGCAATGCACACTATTAAATTAGATTTTTGACCTAAATCTCTATTGCAGAATGAGCATTTATATGGGCGAATATCCATATCCTATGTGTCGTCGTTTCATATGACGCTTCAAATTTTGACTCTGAGAGAAGGCTTGACCACAAACTGGACATAAATTAGGTTTTTCCCCAGTGTGAGTAAATATGTGCACCGTAACATTATGTTTGGTCCCAGATGAATAATTACAATAGCAACATGTGAACAGCTTATTCTTCAGTCTGGAATCTTTTTGACCATGAGGTTTCCTCCTCAGCAACAGAGATTCATTATGAATACCTAAAGAGGAAAGAAGGTGCATTATTCAACTACCTGTATACAAAAGACAGTAAATATTGAAATATATCATACAATTTTTATTAAAAAAAAGTATTTTTAGAACATTAGGAATTGGGGAAGATTGCTTTAAAAAATTGTATACTCTTTGATAAAACTAATAACATATATATATATATATATATGCACTCACACACATAAAACATTATTAGAAAAGAAAAATGGATAAAAAAAGACAAACTCATGAATTAAAAAATGAGCTCCAAAACAAACATCAGAAAATCCACCAAAAGCTGGCGTGAATGTCCTGCACTCAAGTGGCAGAAATAATTAAATAAAAAAATAAATAAATTAAAAGGATTCAATAAATTAGAAAGCATGAAAGGCAACCGAGCAAAGTAAGCTCCTTTTTCAAAAGAATATTTACACACAATTCAAAATCCGCATAAATGCAGCGCAGAACTGTAATTATTGGAATAATTTGGGGCTAAACCCCACTCAGACAATCAAAAATTTAAAATTTGGATTTTGCCTGAAAAAAAAAAAGTTAAAATGGGAGAAAGAAACTATTTTTATATAGAAAAATAGTGTTTAATTACTTATATGAAAAGTAACACTTTTGCATGGTAAGCATATTTAGAAGTGCTGCATATTGAAATCCAATTACAAAATTGCCTTATGAGACAGTGATTGGTCATCCCAATTATGTTTCCGATGCACCTACACCTTTGTGGAGGGAAGGGCAACAGCCTGCATCGACAGAATCTTTATTTTAAGAATTGCACTTCTTTTCCAAATAAATTTTTCTTTTCTAGGAAATTGAAAAAAATTTCTGAAAATGCTTTGGATAGTCAGAGTTTGGATAAGTAGAGTTCTACTGTATTAAGATATGTATGTATTCAGGTCCGGCTCTTGGGGTAGGCGACCTAGGCGGCCACCTAGGGCGGCAAATTTTGAAATTGAAACATATTTTTTAAAAGTACCTATTTTAGTGTCATAAAATTCACTGCTTCAATGCTAAAAAAATAATAATAATTCAGAGTGTGTACCAGTGCTTGGATATGCAAAACATAGTTCGGAATTTAACAAAAAATTCAATTTAATTTTTGAGGCGGCAAATTGCGTGACTTAAAAGTTTAAAAAAAAAAAAAATTAATATCTGTTTCAGTGCAATGAGTTGCACTACTTTAAAAAAGATAATTTTAAGAGTGTACCAGTGCTTGAATATGCAAAACCTAGTTTGAAATTTATCTAGAAATTCACTTTAGTTTTAAGCACTTGACAATTATTTTTATTTTATTAATATATTATTATTTTATATTATTATTTTATTATTATTATTCAATGGGAGGGGGCGGCAGAACTACTAGAGCCGGCCCTGTGTATACTCATATATCTAGCCAACTACCTTTTACATATGCTCAGTTAAAAAAGGAAACCAAAGGAATTATTTAATCACCTCAAGAAGTATGACAATGTGGCAAAGAAACCAATCCCATATTACTTGAAGGAATAATGACAAAATGTGACAAGAATTCTTAGGTCATATAACACGTACTGTACTGGAAACTGACAGTGCAAATGGCTTCATTAGCTTCAAGGTGCAAACCCTGTAACAAGGCGAGATTTTCCTCCCGGAATTCAAGCAGGGTTGGAACGAAAACACGTTTATGATTCTTCTTGAAATTATGACTGCATGACATCCTTCTTCTCTGTCCAGAGCTACTCCCTTCTTATAATATGTAATAGGAAGAGCACATTTACTAGTCTCTGCAAAACTCCAAGGGAAATTTAAACCACTTGGAGGTGTTCTGGATAGTAACACGTGAGTCGAACATATGCACTTGTGTTGTCAGCTCAGCAAATAACCAATGTAGGTAGGGGGATATTTGATATTTTTACCAAATGGAAATTTTAGGAACAAGGGGGAGGAAGCTTGTTTGGTATTTTACGGTATATATATATATATATGTGCGTAATTATAGATATACATTAATATGCACACATTTATATAAACCACTGAGAGCAAGAGTGGTATAAGTCAACAGAACATTCACACAACTTTATGTTTTCAATGGCTCATATGCAGGTATGTCATTTCAAATTTTTTTAGTCGGGGGAGGTGTATACTCAATGCAAAATTTAATTGAAAAAAAAGTGACTTAAATGTAGATGTATTAATTTTTCTAAGTGAGGGGACCCCCTAAATGATGGGCCTGCTACAGAGATGTATACAAGGGCGGGAGTTTGTAGGGTTCACCCCTCTCCCCTCCAAAAAAGTTCAGTTTGACATTTAAATGTTTGTTTATATTTAAAAATTTCCAAGTTCTTCTGCAAAGCTCCGCATGTTAATTTTAAACCCTCCTCGAAATTATTTTCTGGTTACGACCTTGGCCTGCTCATATGTATGCTATAACTGATTTGCTTGAATTTTCAGTTTAGAAAAAAAATCTTTGTGTTCAATAAAAGTAGCAGTGTTCACTCATTATTTGAGCTGTTCACAGAAAAACTGGTTGAAGTGCTTCATGGACTTACACCACTTTTCTTTCAATGGGTCATAAATACATATGTATGTATATGGTTTCAAAAAAGGTTGACAAAGATTAATGATCACAAATATTGCATCAATTTCCTTTATAAGCAGCTGAAAATCATTTATGATGGCCACAATTTCAAGAACACTGTACATCAATTATTTATTTCAGTATGTGAATAGATACTCATTTTCAAAAGAGTATGTACTATTATAGATTTCACACAAGATTGGCAAGGTTTTGGACACTGTCATAAAACCAACAGTAAAGTAAGTCAAAAATCCTTGTGTCCAAAAGTGTCTGAAACTGTCCAAACTTTTTTTTCAGAGTAAAATCTATTAAAGTAATATTTTATAGTAAAAAATTATTGAGTTTGAACATTTAAGTACACATATTTAAAAACATATAAGCTTTATTTTTCTGCTAGTTCTAATCTAGTCACATAGAAGTTGCAATTGTTCACTAAGAATTTCAATTAGTATGAATGAATTTGTTTATTTATTTTTGAAATAATCCTCACCAAATTTCCCTACATACATATGCATATGTGAAAATGAGGGTGTTCAAAATGTAGTGCATTAAGGAAATGCAATGAAATAACTTTTCACTTGAAGAAAAATATAGATTATCCCCTAAAAGCAACAGTAAGACAAGAGCTTGAAAGCAACACTAAGATAGCCTACTGTTGCTCTGAGGCGACAATATATATTTGAGACTCTTTTACAGCTTCAGAGTATTTTTTTTTTCTTATGACACAGTGATGAAATGACCATAATGTCATTTCATGATCTAATTACCGCCAATCTACTCAAAGAAAATTGTGATACTTTTTTCTAAAATTTATCAAACTACTATATATTTTATTGTTTATTTTAGTTTCAGAAAACACCAACACACTATATTAAAATGTAAAATGAAATTAAAGATTGTGCTAGTTTCAAAATACAAGTACTTTTTTGTATCCATCAGTTTATTGTTCTTCAGCCCATGATTTAACAAAGAATTTTCATTAAAACATTACATAAAGCATTATTAGGCAGAAACCATTAAACAAAATTAAGCTTTTTATGCGTCTAAATGTTGCCCATTTAATAGATTCCTTTGAGTTAAAAATGGAACTGAAATTGATTACTTTGGTAGTGTTGCAAATTTCCTTTCATAATGCTACCAAGAAGTTTTTATGTGTAGAGAGTCTGGTAATTTTTTTACATAAAATATTTTTTAAAATGAACATTTCAGAAAAAAAAAGGATCATTAAATATTCATTAAATGCAACTAAGTTGATATTAATGTATTACTAGCATTGCAGTAAATGCACATTGATTAGATTAGACCCATTTAGCTTTATCATACTTTTGGACAGTTTAAGACACTTTCGGACAGCAAAAACCATTTCTCCGCTGCAAGACCAGTTTTGGACGTCCAAAACCCCAACCTTAAATTCAAGTAAAAGAACAATACAAAAATAAACAGGCATATGTATATACATTTTCATATTTAAAAATCTTTGGGAAAGCATTATTACATGACCAGGTCTAACTAGCGTAACTGACCAACTTTCTTTGGATAATTGCTGTGCCACACATTCATTTCCAGGAATTTTCTAAAGTGCACAACTGTTCAGATATGAAAAACCATTTCTTTAACTAATGTAGTATAATGTACAGAGTATACGACAGTACACAGTAGAAAGTGAGTATAACATAAGTGATACAGAGAAGTGAAATGATGACACAAGCAAAAGCTCCCAGAGCACAAATATCATAAGATATTTTTTTAAAGGTTATAAAAGAGCTGAAGAAAAATTTCAGAAAATACTTTCAAAACAGAGTATGAAAATTAAAAAAAAAAATCATGACAATCCTGTATTATATAGGTTATTTTGAGGCAAGTTGTAAATTAGTATTTTGCATGGTAAAAATGGGAACCCTCAGAAAAAAAAAAGAATTTTTTCCTCTTGGGAAAAATTGAAACTTTATGGCACAAAAAAAAATATATTCAGTAGATTACTATACTTACATTCGAATACTTTTTTCTGCTTAAAAAGTTGTTTTTGTTTATGAAATGAAAGTATAAATTTTGATGATGAAAATATTAATAACGCCAAAATGAAAATATTAATAATGCCCAAATGAAAATATTAATAATGCCCAAATGAAAATATTAATTTTGATAATGCATGCTGTATGGTAATTAAGTTTCCCTGTACATCAAGGCTGCATTTCTTACTAAAAGTTACGTTTACACAAGACAAAATAGGACAATACGAAAATAAATAGGTATATGTATATACATTTCCATTTTTAAAACTTTTTGGGAAAACATTATTACATGACCAGGTTTTACTATCGTAATTGACCGGCTTTCTTTGGATGATTGCTGTGCCACACAGATTCAATTCCAGGAATTTTCTGAAGGGCATAATTGTTCAGATATGAAAAGCCATTTCTTCAACTAATTTACTGTAATGTACAGAGTATACAACAGTATACAGTAGAAAGTGAGGAGATACATAAGTGATACAGATAAGTGAAGTAATGACACAAGCAAAAGCTCCCAGAGCACAAATATCATAAGATATTTTTTTAAGGGTTATAAAAGAGCTGAAGAAAAATTTCAGAAAATACTTTCAAAACAATGTATGAAAATTAAAAAAAAAAAAAAAAAACACGACAATCCTGTATTATACAGGTTATTTTAAGTCAAGTTGTAAATTAGTATTTTGCATGGTAAAAATGGGAACCTTCAGAAAAAAAAAAGAATTTTTTCCTCTTGGGAAAAATTGAAACTTTATGGCACAAAATAAATAAATTACTATACTTACATTTGAATGTTTTTTTTTTTCCATAAAAAGTTTCTATGTTTATGAAATGAAAATATAAATTTTGATGAAGAAAATATCACTAATGCATGATGAAAATATTAATTAAGATAATGCAAGCTGTATGGTAATTAAGTTTCCCTGTACATCAACGCTGCATTTCTTACTAAAAGTTATGTTTACACAAAACAAAATAGTACACAGCAGCAGAAAAAAACTTGAGGTTTTTATACTATGACGTATTATTGGCACTCATGGGCTTTTGGACTATTACTGATTACTTTGAATAATTAAAATTAGTAGCTTATTTTCAAATGCGTACAATAAAATTTGAAGAAATCAATTATTTTTAACTAAATTCTATGTTTAAAAAAAAAAAAAAAATTTGGGTTTTTGAATTCAATTCTATTCTAACATAGCAATTGATTTCAAGTCCAACAAATAGGTTCAAACTATCACGAATTTTTTCTACTAACAAACTTATTACATTTTTTCCCCCAATTCAATAAATATGGCAGATTGAAAAGAAACTAAACGTTACATATTATAAAATAATTGATATAAGATGCTGGGGGTAAAAAACCAATAAATAAATGCAAAATTAAATATAATTTTAATAAGTATTACAATCAGAGACCAACAAGAAGTGTAAAATTTAAGGAGTCAGGAAAAATTATTTTTTTTAGTTTATAGGAAAATTCAGTGTAACATGGCTTCTGAAAGAACTCACCAAGGTATTTTTTTAAATCACGGGACCATAGGCGGCTGGTGCACCAAAAAAGTTGGGGGTCAAAAGAAGTGTGGGGTTAGGTGCGGTGGCTCCTGAAGTCAATTTTTTTTTCTAGAAAATTGGGCGATACTAATGGTTTTTAATATTATTGATTAAATACAGTGTTCGCGCTCAACTATCCGTAACATGGGTCCCAGGGACCCATTAATGAAATAGATTTGGGTCCTTTGGTGGAAAAAATGAGTCCCTTAAATTTTAAACAGAAAATCTTAGTGCGTAAATGAATAATATAAAAATATTTATACTTGGGGGGGGGGAGGCATGAAATAAAATAAATTGGTTATTTTTGCCCTAATTCTTTTGTGATTTTATCATTGTAAAATTATTTTCAAATAATACACTTGCAAGACTCAGTTATGTGAGAAACTATTTGGTCAGTTACAATGAGATTAACTCAAAATTTACTTTAAAAATGGGTTTTACCATAAAATATAAAACAAGTGCCTCTGATTGATCA
This sequence comes from Uloborus diversus, assembly GCF_026930045.1. Lineage (NCBI taxonomy): Eukaryota > Metazoa > Arthropoda > Arachnida > Araneae > Uloboridae > Uloborus > Uloborus diversus. Next base: position 249,382,030 of record NC_072731.1, read on the forward strand.
AGCAAAAAGCACTCCCTTAACTTTTGTTTTCCTGGAAATTTTTCTTAGTGAAAAAAGCAAACAGACCCCCCCCCCCTTCCCAATTATCATTGGCAATTACATAATAATAATAATAAATCGCAAGCGAATGAACCCAACGCAAAAATCGCGATCGCAAAAACGAAACATTTTCTCATATGAGTGTGAAAATTGCTCATTTGCAATCTTAAATCAGTATATTTGACTTTATTTTGACTTGTTCAAAATATCTGTTTTGATTTTTGTTCTATTTTTAAAATGGCCATTTTGAAAATGGCGCGATCGATTAATACCCGACTTTTGCAAGTCCAAATAAAAATAACCCATCAGAAAGAGATGAATTATTAGAAAAAGAACAAGGTTAAAGTGCTTTTGTATAAAATTCAAGTATTCATAAGCAATTTAACAAGAAAAATGTAAAGTTCCGAACTCTTTGTGTTTAGCGCGATCTGGAAAATATTCGCCATTTTTTTCTCCCCTCTTTTTATTGGGGATGCAAAATGATGATTTTCAAAAGTAATTCTGGTTACATGAATACCAAATTGCAATATTTTTACTGTACAATTGTCTTGTATTAATCCTGAAGATTGCATTGAAAACCTCTCTCATTTTTAGTCTTCATTTCTGTTTTTAGGAATTTCCTCAAGACAAAAGTTGAGGGAAAACTTGTTCTTAGAATACAGTACAATGGGCTATTTGTGAACTTGCTCCCTGAGCTCTGCCCAGGAGGTCACTGTAAGCTCCAGTCTTATCACTAAAATTCCATTGACTGGTCCACAATTGGGGTGTGTTTGAATAGCTGATAAACAGATAGGGTCATTTTAGTCCCTTTCTGTTGATTCTCCTGGTCATTTTGAAGCTTAAAAGCATTTACTGAATAGATCTTTAGCATTTTCTCCCATTTTTTTTCTGGTTCTTATCTTTTGGGTTTTCTGGGTCCCTGGGACCCGATTTTTCGCGGAAGTTGCGTCCCTTTCCCGCGAATTTGCGTAAAAAACCCGCTATAGCGCGTAAACGCGAACCCTGAAATAACTTCTTAAAATGTGAAATATAGCTTCAATAATCGGGACAGATGACCACCGTAGACTTTCCACTTCCATTTTAAAGTTCCGTTCTTATGAAATAAGATGAGAAAAGTCTATTTGAATTTTTTAGTTTTTAATTCTCTGAAATAAATCAATCTACCATATAAAATTTATTTTTCAATCAATCATTAAATTTTAACTCTGAAAAGTGAGGGGACAAGGCACCTTTACTTTTGAAAGTGAAAGGGCTGTTGCCCTCCCACCCTCCCCCATACAAGTCACCCATGCAAAGTACAACCTATCAGCCGAGATTTGTCAGGCCTTCACAGTATTTTTCTGTCCAGTTAAAAATACCACAATCACCTTTAAAATTAAAAACAATTTATTTCTGATGTTGACTCTTTCTATGTGATCTCAAATTAGCCCCACTGCGAAAGTTCCGATTACATGTTTCACATTTAAAGGGCTTTGTATTAGAGTGTATTAACAAATGAGTTTTAAGCACATGCATTTGTGTAAAAGTTTTTTGACAAATTGAACAGTTAAAAGGCCTCTCGCCTGTATGAGTGCGCACATGTCTTTTGTGGTTAGTAACACAATATGTGCTGTAGTTACAATATGGACAGCAAAACCTAGCTTCTTCTATAAAAGCTGTTGAGGAAAACTCAGAAGAAACTGAGAAATCTTTTTGCCCCAGATCAGCATCTATAAAAAGAGAATAAAAATCAAATATAATTCTACGCAATACATCAATAAACTTGAATATAGTAAAAAATACATGTCATTAGAATTGAAGTAAGGCTTTAAATAAATTTAAAACAGTTCTTGATTGATTAATCTGTATACAGTGGCATGCCTGACACAGGTGATAATTTCTGGTGTAAGCCCAGTCCTCCCTCCCTAAAAAAAAAAGTTTTAATTTTTACGTAGACATCAAGAAGTTTGCAAAATTTTCAGAAACAACTCATTTTTATTTTCGTTGGTATAGTATGAATCATTTAGTGTAAAATTTGCCCTTGAAGATGCATAACCACCCTTCCATGCAATATTGTGCTCTTCTTTTATTGAAATTTGATAGTTCAAATACAATCTAAGACACATTGGGAGAAATTTTCAAAATTAAAGAATTTATCTTTTTTAGATTCTAAAATCCACTTTGCTTTGGGTATTACCCAGAGTTGACTCCCCCCCCCCCCTCCAACCCCTGACATGACACCCTAAAGTCCCCCCGCACCTACCATTTTGAGTCTCTCCACCCCATAGTGACGCTAAATATATGTATATGTATCTCATGAAAGTCTTGATCATAATCAGAGTATTAAATGCTCAAAGGTTTTCGAAGTGGGAATGTGTTGCTGACAGGGCCGACTCTAGTCGTTCTACCGCCCTAGGCGATATCATACTTGCCAACCTTAAAAAAAAAAAAAACAGATTCTACTAGAGATATATCACCAGCGACGTAATTCACAACAAAATCATTGAATTATGCTTTTAAATAACATGAATACTAAATTTAAAGTGAAATAGGGATCCTTTGCAGGTGTAATCTAATTGGTAGCAGCAGGAAAAGTAAAAAATATTGCAATGGAAAAACCAAATAATGAGTGAAGTACTTAAAGTTTTGTGCATTCCCCAGTCTCAACCAAAAAAGTAGCAACAAAAATTTAATTACTAAACTTTGAAAGTAAAATCAGTATATAATGAAAATAAAGTATAAAATAAGTAGGTATAGGGTAGCACATGTTAAAATAACTTCAAACATTCAAAATAATTGAAATATTTTCAAGATGCAAAAAGATTGAAATCTGCTGCAATTTTCGGCAAAGCACGTGCTTCGTTGAACATGCAATGTGGAAAATAAATTTTTACTAAATGAGTTATAAATTGGAAAAGTTCTTTTATGTGAAACTCTTTTAAACAAGCCAATTTCTTCAGTACACTGATCTTTTTTGGACAAAATAGGAAGTAGTCAGATTTTTCAAAAAAAAAAAAAAAAAAAAAGAATTTTTGCGGCATACAAATTAATACGGGAAAAATAGCGTTCTCAGTAGCTACTCTTTTCTGACATACCTTTATAACTACTATATACTTAGGTGAAAAAATGGTTCAGAATCCCCTCTAAATGTAGATTTGTTGCAAGTTGGTGCAGATAATGTATTTTGGTGCTCTCTAGCATAATTATCATAGAATTCCTATCCTTGGGGAGAAAATTGGTTTCAATCTGCATTTTTATGCACTACATGGAGTTCTACTTTGCCCTGACATTGGTGGATTGAAAAGGGCACCATCTATTGAGAAGAAGTAAACTTTTTAATGATTGGAAAAACTGCAAAAACGGGAGAAAATGGTAAAAAATGGGAAATCAGGAGATGAAAGAAAAAATGGTGTCTCCCATTAAAAACAGTAGAGTTGGCAAGTATGCAATATTGATAAGTGCTGCTCACCTCCATTGAGTAATAATAATAATAATGACATAAAATAATAATATATTAATAAAATATAAATGATAGTAATGTGCTTAAAATTAAAGTAAGTTTTTAGTTAAACTCAAAAATGGGTTTTGCGTATCCAAGCACTGGTACACACATTTTAAATTATATTTTTTAACATTAAAGTAGTGCATTGAAACAGATATTAATATTTTCAAAAGACTTTTCAATCATGCAATTTTCTGCCTCTAAAATTAAATTGAACTTCTAGTTAAATTCGGAACTATGTTTTGCATATCCAAGCATTGGTACACACTTTAAATTATCTTTTTTAGCACTGAAGCAGCAAATCTTATGACGTTGATAAAAAGTTTCAATTTTGAAATTTGCCGCCCCTAAAACCTGCCCACCTAGACGGCCACCTACCCCAGAAGCTGGACCTGGTTGCAATGTTAAGTGAGAAGGACCAGTGTACCACTGTACACAGTTGGTGTCATTTCGAATTTTTCCTGGGGGGAGAGGGGGAGGAGTAAGGAGTGTACACTGTAAATTTTGTCAGAGAATGATAAAACTATGCTCACTGAACAGTTTGAAAAAAAAAATAATGTTTTTACTTTTGGTACAAAATTTAGTTACTATTATTTATAATCCAAAAAATTACAGTCGACTCTCGTTATACCATCAGGCTCGTCGGGAGACAATAAAAAAGCACAATACTTCCAAAAACAGTATATATCTGAGGTTGTTAAAAACAGCGATCCTTTTAACCTTCAGTTAGTTGATTTGTGCTTCTACAATTAATCTAACCTATTTTTATACTTAATTTCTGAACAAAATCAGAAAAAGAAAATTACCTTACTAAATGCTTCGAAAACAAAATAAAATATCTAAAATATTTCTTTTTTTTTGGTGCAGTAAGAATTTAAATAATTATTTCATGAAATGTAGCGAGCTCAAAACGAAATACGTTTCTGTTTTATTATTGGCTGAAAAGGGAAGAAAAGAATATCTCTAGGAAATAGGATTATTTTACTACTTAAGCGGTCTCACTCCAAACTAAGTTGGATTTTATTAGTTTTTTGGGGAGACAAACGAAAAGTGCGATATATCCAAATGCATGATATAGCGAGTGGTTACTGTATTTTAATAAATTTAATTAGCATTTTGATATTTGTTCACAAAATAGAATTCCTATGAAAATAAAATTTTGGTCACTTTTGGACTGGAAGGTGAAAATCATAGTTTTTAGACCATAGTACCAAACTTGACTAAAACATATTACAAATAAAGGTACACATGGTTATATATTCAGTTGAAATAAAGGAAATTTCTTCTATATTAGTTTCATTAGGCTTCTGAAAAAGTAGAGAGTACTACGTGGATATATGTCAACATAAAATTACAATGATAAAGAAGCAGACAGATTTAGTGTATTATGAAAATAAAAACTGAAGATTGGTAACAAAATTAATTTAAACGAGCATTATTTCGACATCAATTAGCTAGTTTAAGTTTTTCTTTGATTTCATAAAATGAATCAGAGATTTTAACGATCTCTATATAAAAGAGGACGGACGTTCGCACACACAATTAAAATTCGTAATCTAGAGAAGATCCGTCAAACAAAACAGTGAAAATATGAAATAACTGTAACCGCGAAAACTCACAAATACAGTTAAAAGAGAAATGCTGCCTTTAAAATTAAATTTTTTTACTAATCGAGATTTTAGGTGAGCATAATTTATTTCAAGCAAACTAAAATTCAAAACACTGTACAAATATAATTCGCATTAAAAAAAAAATTGCTCGAACTATTTTTTCCCCTTTCATTTCAGTTAAAAATTTGCATGATACATCTAATCTCAAGAATATTTAAACATGGAACATGAAACTTGTTTTGTTTTTGTTATCAACATTGTACAGCGGAAATCGGTCAATGCAGGAACGATCCTGACAGATAAACGGGAGGCAACCCTATATTTTGGCGCTAAGTGATATCATTCTCAGACTTGGCGACAAGGATTCTTCCTGTACCTCGTGCGTGGTTTAAAAAATGGCTTGAAGAATGTAGTAATGAGTAATGTGTTGATGTATTTATTATGATGAGATTTTTACAATTAGATATGCATGAAAGTAAGTGAAACATTTTCTACGATGTGACTATATTAAGTTGTATCTTTTTGCTTTTTTTTATTTTGAAAAAGAGCGTGTTCCTTTATTTATGCTTACTGTCTGATCACGGATTGTATGGAATGACAAACACCGTTTTACAGCCGGAAATGGATAAATTTATTATTTTTTACCGATGTCAGCTTTTGCAGAAGCAGAGTCTCGTTCAAATGAGCGAAATACGCGCATCAAATTTTTACTTTCCCCCCTTATTCACATAGATTCGTTGATCTGGACGTATGAAAATTCCATGCAATCTGTGGTTGGACAGTACAACGGTCATGAAATTAAAAGCATGTATTAAGATTTATTATGGCTAGGCCTTAGGTTTTTTTCTAGATTATCATTATGTGCATCTGTACTTTCTATCCGGACAAAATTTCTATTTATTTATGCCATAATTAGACGTCTTTCAGATATCTAATATAATATGGGAAATTGTTAGACGTTAGCTTGCATAGGTGTGCATTAAATAAACGTTTCTCGTGTGCTTGAGATTTTTGCTTCCCCCCCCCCCTTGAATAATCGAAACTATTAGGCTTCTTTTAATTTCCCGCCTAAATTAACGTACATTTCTTTAAGACGTCCTTAAAGATTCGTCCTGTAAGCGTGCATGTATTCACATCATTAAACGTTTATCCTTTGTGAAACATTTAGATGTTTCCTTTTCCTTGCATAATTAAAGTTACTGAGTTGCTTAATTATCCAAAATTAACAATCATTTTTCTCAGACGTGTTGACTGTTGTCAGAATTGTTCCTGTCAGTCTTTAGCGTGCGTAGATAAGCGTCAACTGGAAATCTGTTATCGTGAGTAAATTGTTTAATTTCCTTCATTTAGTAAAACCATTTTGATGTATGATTAATTTAATTACTGCCAGAATTAAATTTATTCCTGTCATCTATTCTGAAGGGCAGATTCCTCCTGTTAGCCATTAGCGTGCAAAGATGTGTTTCTAATGAACGCTATTGAAAATTGTACTGTAAAGCATTTTTGTTCCTTGAACAATTAGGAATATTTAGCAGCAAATTTAATTTTCTGCCAAAATTAACTTTCTTTCAGATATCAAGTCTTAAGTAAGGATTCTTTGTGTCTCCTGTGTAGTTGAACATCAAATGACTTCATTCTGACATTTATTTTCTTTTCCTGTTGCATAGTTGAAACTATTTAGGGCCATTCCTCTGTCACATGTGGGACAAAAATACGCTTAAATTTCATTAACATTTCATCATATCTCTTAATATTTTAATGAAACTGGGGTAAGCAATTATTTTAATCTTTAAATTTGATACAAAGATACTTCTTAAACAATTTTGTTATTATTCAAATTAAAATTTATTTACATGCGTCACGTGCAGAACATCTAAAGTAAACCTCTGGTAACTTGCTTGTGGATAAGCTAATATTTTTGCTCTATTAATACAGCAATGACGAAACAAATTGCAGATTTTGAAAGCTATGGTTCCAATGTAAAGGAAACATATCTCATAAGTTTAGAAATAATTATTTAAACCATTGAAGAAAAAAAATATGTCTATGACTATTTTATTGAAAATGGTCATTTTGTCCCGCACGTGACGGTTTCTGTATTTCATAAAAAAGAAATAATTTTCGAAGAAAGTTTTGGCTAAAGAAGTCACACATGCATTTGTGATGTCTTAAGCAACAAAATTTTGTTCATTATCCTTTTTAATTATTATTTTTTATGAAATATACGAAGCCTCACATGCGGGAAAAAATTACCGTTTTCCGTGGAATAGCCCTTTAACTGTTCAATTTCCCGGCAAAATATTTCCTTCAAAAATTAAATCTGTAAACGTTCTTCCTGTTAAGTCCCCTTCCCTTCAACTATCATATCTTTTCTTCTTGTTGAATATTCTCCCTATTAGCCTTCCCGGGTGTGCCAAAAATGAACATTTATTAATTTTCATATTCTTGGTGTCAGAAATCAGTATGCTGTTTAATTTACTGTCAAAATTCATGAATTTTAGGTATTATTCTTATCCAGCATTATAGATGTGTAACAAATAGGTATTTATCATGAGTAAAATACTTATTTCCTAATCCTTACATAATTGAAACTATTTAGCTGTTTAATTCATTGCTTAAAATTATATGCCAGATTTTTAATCTCTACTGAACTTTAACTTTGTCTAGCAACAAATGAAAGATTTTTGTAGTTTGCTAAGAGCTAAATTATTTAAGCATGAAACACTGTTCTATTAAATTAGTAGGGCACCTGGTACATTTGTCAATAGAACCTGAAGTATAAGTTCACCTTTCAGTGAGCAGTCATTGTTGCAGCAATGATTGAAATCTTTGAGATTGTGGGTTTTTCACTGGTGAGTCATCAGTTCCAAGTTCATCTGATGCACAAAATTCCTGCGGACATGTGTATAAAAATGCTTTATTTCAGTGTGCGCAAAGTTTAATGTTCTATTTGTATTATGAATACATTTTTCGCTTATTGTTTATTTTTCAGAAGGGTTCCTCCATGTGAGTTTACCAAGATGTCAATTGTTTGATCCTGAATAGCGAGAAGTTGGATGATTTCATGGAAACTTAAAGCACAACACTAGTTGAATTTCGACTTTGCATGACAGTTACTTTATTAAAGTCTGCTGCAAAGTCTTAATTTTGCTGGTAATAATGCTTTAACTGGACCTTTCAATGAGCATGAACAACCATTAGAATCTTTGAAATGCTGGGTCTATGCTTTGCAGTCAGAAATCAGTATTAAGTTTATCTGATGCACAAACTTCCTGTGGGATAAGTATAAAAATAATTATTTCAATGTGCCCAAAGTTAAATATTCAATTTGTATTGTGAACTATGAATACATTTTTTGCTTACTGCATATTTTTCAGAAGGGTTCCTCCATGTTAGTTTATTAAGATGGCAATTGTTTGATCCTGAATAGCGAGAAGATGGATGATTTCATGGAAACTTAAAACACGACACTAGTTGAATTTAGACTTTGCATGACAGTTACTTTATTAAAGTCTGCTGCAAAGTCTTAATTTTGCTGGTAATAATGCTTTAACTGGACCTTTCAATGAACAAGAACAACCATTAGAATCTTTGAAATGGTGGGTCTATGCTTTGCAGTCAGAAATCAGTATTAAGTTCATCTGATGCACTAACTTCCTGTGGGATAAGTATAAAAATAATTATTTCAATGTGCCCAAAGTTGAATTCAATTTGTATTGTGAATTATGAATACATTTTTTACTTATTGTATATTTTTCAGAAGGGTTTTTCCATGTTAGTTTACCAAGATGGCAATTGTTTGATCCTGAATAGCGAGAAGTTGGATGATTTCATGGAAACTTAAAGCATGACACTAGTTGAATTTAGACCTTGCATGACAGTTACTTTATTAAAGTCTGCTGCAAAGTCCTAATTTTGCTGGTAATAATGCTTTAACTGGATCTTTCAATGAGTAAGAACAACCAATAGAATCTTTGAAATGGTGGGTCTATGCTTTGCAGCCAGAAATCAGTTTTAAGTTCATCTGATGCACAAACATCCTGTGAATATAAGTATAAAAATAATTATATCAATGTGGCCCAAAGTTGAATGTTCAATTTGTATTGTGAATTATGAATACATTTTTGTTTATTAATGTATCTTTTTCAGAAGGGTTCCATAGTTTACCAAGATGTCAATTGTTTGATCCTGAATAATGAGAAGATGGATGAGGTTATAGAAACTTAAAGCACACTAGTTGAATTTAGAACTTGCACAACAGTTACTTTATTAAAGTCTGCTGTGAAGTATTAATTTTGCTGGCAATAATGCTTTAAAACCGACTTGTTAAAATTCAAGTGCATTCAACATCAGTCATATAGTGTAGTCTAAATATATGATTCTTGTGTCTGATGTATTAAAAAGCATTTACAGAATTAATATAAAGGGATGTTGTCACTTAATTTATGACTAAAACCCTCTTTATAAATGCTAACATTTTTTAGGCTAATTTTCCTCGAGATAAAAAGTTTGGTTTGAATATTTTTACTTGGTCACAGATATATATTTTATTTCTGGTACAATTATTTTGCTTAGAATTGTAACACAGCCGGCTTAAAAAAAATCTGTGTATTATTCTATTTTAAAACAAATTCTTGCTGTTATCATACCAAGAATGAATATGTTTTTCTAAGTTATTCCTGTAGTTAGCTCTACTCTAGTTTTTCCTGGTACATAAGTTTCATAAATGTCAAAAGAAAAGCATTTACAAAACTTCTTTAGCATGCTGGCATTAAAACTTGGAGATCACTATCTGTAATTTTATGGTGTAATAAATTAGGGGTATGAGGAAAGTAGAAATTAAGCAAAGTATTCTAGTGAGTGAAGAAAATGAGCATTAAATCAACATTGCATTTTAAGTAAAAGGTATCAGCAAAACTTAAGTGTATAATAGTAGTGGTATATATGCTTTATGTTATTGATATGTTTCAAAAATCCCATCGAAGCAATGACATATAGTCAGGGGTCTGGCCAGAGGATATTTGGGTCCGTTAACGGACCCTTCACAAAAATCCGATCAACCAAAACGGACCTTTCACAAAATCCCGATCAAACAAAACGGACCTTTCACAAAATCCCGATCAAACAAAACGGACCTTTCACAAAATTCTGATAAACAAGATCGGATCTGTCACAAATTGTTTATTGAAAGAGCAAATCTGAAAGCAAAATAACGCATATTTCTGTGTATTAAACCGATAATTTTTGGAACCTTTTTTTAAGTCAAATTAGAGGGATCAGCTTATACAAAATCGGCTAATTTTGAAAAAAAAAAAAAAAAAATCGGCACTCTTGCGATGCTCCTGCAAGCGATAAATAATTGCTACTGCCAAATAAATATAATGGTTGTTTTATCACAGCTAATTAGCAGCGGTGCTGTTGTAAACTTTTCTGAAAAGGCATTGGTAAGCACTTTTCTCCGCTCATGATTTAATAAACAATAATAATATATATCTGCGAAATGAACTTAGAACTGCAAAGGGATACTAAGGGTGAGGAAAAAATATGATCGCTTCAGATAGGGTTACCAACTTCAAAACTTTCACCACTTAGCGTCTGGCGTTGAACCTTTATAATGACTTGATTAGAAAATATTCTCATCATTTTGTCGGCTTGTCAATATTTGCGTTTTTACGGTGCGGTGCGAAGCGATGTTTAATTGTTATTTTGGGAGAAAATTATATGGGTTTTGATTTTTCTATGCTAACAAGGATGATTAACTTTAAATAAACTCTTTTAATTACCGTTTTTTTTTTTCTATAGATGTCTACATTTTGAAAAATGCAATCTTTTAACATCCGATATGAGAATCATATTTTGTTCTTTTTTCAAGCTAACTTCGCTTTATTAGGATTCAAATAAATGAAAAGTCTCTTTATTTCAGTTAGAACTCTCATTTCAAGTTTTTAAAGCAAAATTCCATTTTCTGTTATGAGTCAAAAATTAAAATGCTGAATAGATGGTTTATTTTATTTTATTCTTATTTTTTTTGGGGGGGTCAACTGTGTTCACAGATATTGATGATATGTTATCATAGGACTCTAAAATGCAATTTTAAAATAATTTTATAAAAAATATTTCTTTTACAAGCCGTTTTTATACTTTTGATGCCTTCACTTTGAGAATTGCGATCTCGCTGCATCCGCTATGGGAATCCGATTTTTCGAATTTTTGATGATTATTACGCTTTGTTAAGAGGTAAACCATTGAAATATCTTTTTATTTTTGTTAAAATCACGGAATTTATAAGTTTTAAACGAAATTCTGTGCTTTTTAAGAGTTTCTTGGGTCAAAAAGTTGAATGCTGAACCCTATTCTGAATTTTGTTTTATTTATTTATATTTTTGTTACAATTATTTTAAATACTGTACAGAAATATATCTAGTATAATTTAACATAATTCAGAATGGTAGATAAATATTGATACTTGAAAGAACGATGCCCCCCCCCCCCGCCAAATATCAGAAGAAAAATCCAGAATGATTCTCTCGTCATAGAAGAGGAAAACACTCAACTTAAAGTTTAATTGATGTAGTTTGTGCCATCTCTAAATTATAAAATTTCGTTTTAACAAAAAAAAAAAAAATTTTTTTTGCGAAATTCTTTGATTTTTCACAAAAAACGGACCCTGTGAAAAATCCTGGACAGACCCCTGATAGTTTTTTCAATTATGTATTTAAATATTAAATTTCAAAGCTATAGTTAAAATAGAAAATGATTGTCTTTCTTTGGGTCAAATATATTTTTCTTGTACTTTAATTTATTGTTTTCTACTAAAGCACTATATTAGTAGTTAATGGTAAAAATAATATAGTAGTTTGGTAACAAGTTTAGCATGATAGTCATTAGGCATGTATTTTCCGTGGGGATTTTAAAAAGATCATCCTTTCAAATTAACAGAGGAGTAATTTTAAGCTATATTCATGTTTCAATGTCAAGAACATTTGAGCAAGAGCATTAAAAATATTTGCACCATGTTGAATAAGTGCTGAGAAGCATGTGGAGACATTCCTCAATTTATCATACCATCCCATTTTTACTTTCTTCTATATCTAATATATAGAAGAAAGTATTGGATTCGTGCAAATTTTCGAATTTCGGATTTTGACGGATGCGAACGTTTTGAGGTGTGCTGAGTCCATTTCGACTATTTTTGGAAAATGTCTGTCTGTCTGTGTGTATGTATGTGTGTGTGTGTGTGTATGTATGTGTGTCACGTCTGTGTGTGACCAGTTTTTTGTGGCCGCTCTACAGCAAAAACTACCGCATGAAATCGAACGAAATTTGGTACACATATGTGCCCCTATGTGAACTTGTGCCCATTGGTTTTTGGCGCGAATTCCTCCAAGGGGGGTGGAGCAATGGGACGTTTTTTGAGTTACGCGTGATTGCTATTCCTCAGGAAGTAACTGGCGGAATCAAACAAAATTTGGTCCATATGTTGCCAGTAACAGGAACAGGTGCTGATTCAATTTTGGTGTCAATACCTCAAACGGGGGTTGAGCTATAGAACGTTTTTTGCCGTCAATTGTGACTACTGTATCTCAAGAAATAATGAACGGAATGAAAAAAAAATTTATCGGCAAGTAGCCCTTAGTGGGTATAAGAGCTGATTTTATTTTGGTGTCAACAGCTAAACAGGGGGTAGCGCAATCGCCCGTTCTTTTTTTCTATTGTGAGTGCCCTATCTCAGGAAGTAATGCTACGTTCTGGTTGAAATTTGGAATATATGTGAATCCATAAGTAAACAGGCTTTGGTTCAATTTTGACGCCAATCGCTCCAAGAGGTATTGATTTTTTTTTTTTTTTTTTTTGCGAATAAAAATAGCTTTATTAATACAACAATAAGAAAGATAAATCGTAATAGATGGTCGTCTGCGTATTTCTCGTGATTTTAATTGAATGGAAGTGATCGGAAATATTATCTCAATGACTTAAAATTTTTAACTGTTGCCATCTCATGTTTGTTAACAAATAAAATATTTGTAATTAATTCAAGCAAGGCTTTTAAAATAACTTTCATTTTGCGCTCTTTGCTTTGCTTTTGCAATGATTCAGACATTGGGATGGTCGTCAAGTTTTTGCATGTTAATTTTGTTTTTGTTGGGAATATTGCTTCCTCGTCAAGCATGGGGAGGGATCAGAAGAAAAAAAAGAAAAATATAGAAGAAAGTTTCGTGATGGCCACAACATACTAGTTAAGTATGTTTTATTCTGGATTTAGTTATATGCTGTAATTGTGTTTTTCAGTGTTAGCATTTAAACAACACACATTACAATTATAAGAGGGTAATTTTGCTTCTAAGTTAAAATAAAACCACATCATTATATTTTGCATATGCTTCACACTTAGCAGGTTTTATTTTATAATACAATCAACGTAATTGACGTTCGATTTTAACAAATTTACTGTAGTACATTCGTCCCTGGTATAACATGGTACTTGCACAACACGGTTTCGATATTACACAGTACGAAACTTCAATTTAATACTTCATGGTTTTGATATAACACGAAAGTTATCTTTAATAAAGAAGACATTTCTTTTTTGTTTAATACATTCTGTTAATGTTTGATAACTCTAATGAGGTTTTACTTTGTTTTTCATGAAACTTGGTTTCGATATAACACGATAGACATGCTTTGATTTACATTATTTCTAAGTCTCGTATAACACGGTTTCGACACAACACGATACATATTGACATGATTTTTACTATGTTACATGATTAATTAGTGTAAAAAAATATGTTAATAAGTTTAAAAAAGTCTCGTATAACACGATTTCGATACTACACGGAACGAACACGAGAGTCGCCTGTATATTTACAAGAAATTTATTCAGCTTTATATATTAAATAGTTTTATTAAGAATTGTTATTTAACTTTATGTTTCACATAGAGTTTTATTAAGAGTTTGTCAAATTTTAATCTATTCAGAATTCTATCATGTATCATATGAAACACATTACTTGGAAAATTCATTTCTATTTTAAACAAGTGTTATCGTTTTTTTTTCCTCCTTAATCCGTTTGCTATATGAACATTTTTCTGTATTAAACGTTTTTTTTTTTTTTAATTACTAAAAAGTCATAGTTTTGTTTTTTTGTTTTTTTTTTTAATGAAGGCTATTTTGAGTGTACAAGCACCTAACAGGCTCGTCATTTCAAAAAAAAAAACCAAGGGAACGATGCGGAAAATACTCAGTTTCTATTGCAGGAGAAAATCAAGAGTAGGGAATTTTTAAACGGGCAGGGGGGGGGGGGTGCACCCCTAGTCACGTTAATTTAATGTCTGTTACTCATGGAGTAGGAGAGGAGAGGAATTTTTTTAGTTTGTCAGTTTGAACATACATTTGCCCTTTGTATACTTATATGCACATATTATATAAATTGGGTTAAGTAAATAACTTAATGAAGTAGTGACTTGCTCCTTGCCTTTTCGCTACAATAAATTAATAAATAACAGTTTAACGTAACAAATCGTTGGGTAGCCTTAAGTCCAGGTAGGTTTGCGTTTTCTTTGAAGTGGAAGGGGGGAAAAATTCTAACATATTTTCTATTAGGGGGCAGCACAATCGGAAATATTTTTCCGCGGTCCTTCATTTCAAAATTTGACATGGAGGGAGGGGGGTGTGCACTCAATGGGAATTGATTTGGGGAAAACAACGAAAAACACGCCCGCTATCCACTTATAACTAATAAAAAGCATTATTTTTCCAAAGCAAGGGGGATTTTCGACCTTCCTCCCTTTCGTCCACATGGAGGGGGGGGGTGGCAAGTGGGGGCTCAAGCCCCACCTTGGAAATTAGAATTTCCTTGCTTTTAGTACTTTTTTTCTAGCAAGAAAGTAAAAACATTTCTCCAGCCATTAATGAATAAATTATTAAAAATGTCAAATTTTAATAACTCTAAACTGTACTGAAATCGATTTCTATGCGGAAAGTATCTTACTAAACCATGGAAAAAATATCTGACCCGCTCCCCCCTTAAAATTTTGCTTATGCGCGCCCATACCCCGAAACCCCTAAATGACGACGGACTTACTTGTGGCTCATTAGCAATCTTTGTGTTTTCATAAGCACTCAAGGATTAGTGAGAATTGCTTGAGACTCAATGAAGGTGCTCCCCCCCCCTCCCAAAGCCCAATATCTAAGGTTGTGCTCCTGTTTTTGGGCGTCCACTGATGTCCTGTGAATTTCTTCATTTGCAAGGAAGTACTGCTTGGGCTATTTACTCACGTTCCTTATAAGTCATACATATCATTTTATTACCAATCTCTGAACTCTCAATATTTATTGCCACAGTATCCAACTATTTATTGCTGCTTTTTCCAAAGCTTATGCATAACGGCATGGGGTTGGAAAAGCGATATACAGTTTATTTTGACACAAAAGTTAATATTGTTTCTCTTGAAAGTTGCGTATGCTGTATCTATGTTACAAAAAAAGAAAAGAGAGAAAATATTAAAATTTTTAATGAACCATTCCTAATGAAAAATGTTACAACTATTATTTTGCAGAAAAAGTTTGCAAAATTACTGCATCTAGGGGTTTCCCCCTCCGCTTAAGAGCAAGGATGCACCCCCTCCAAAATAAGACCCCATAACAGGGAAAATACCAACTCGAAATACTTTCCCCCCCATAACAATTTCGATGGTGCAGCGCGCCATGACCTCCCCCAAGAAGGGTACCCCTCTCCATCTGTGTGTTTCGTAGTTGTCCCCTCCCCCAATCGTGAGCAGCACCCAGGATACCCCTTAAAATTTCTATGGTGCGGTTCGTGCCACGATCCCCTTGAGTGGGCACTCAAGGGGGTCAATTAATATGTTATCAAAATTAAGGTAGTTAGTACAACGAGGGGGCCTCCGTAGCTCTGTGGTAGAAGCTTCGTCTTCCAAGCCGAAGATCGAGGGTTCGAATCCCGCCTGTGCCTTGAGTGTTATTTCCTTTTCTAGTGTTGTAAATCTTTCCTGTGTGTGTCCGGAGCCAAGGCGCTTGGCACGCAGTCCTCTATCTATGTGAAGCTATCTAAAATAAGTAGATAAATAAAGTGCAACGAGTGGGACTTCAGAGCAGACAGCATGATTGAAATTTTTAGGGAGAGGAGGGTTTGCTAAAAGTTGTCTTTGTCGTTTTTAGGGGATCTCATTTTGGGGATGCATTTGAAGGGAGGGGACGTCATTGCTCTTGAGGGGGAAGAGGAGCATCTCTCTGATTTAGGAAAGATTTTTTTTGATGCAAATGGAATTTTATAAAAAATGCGAAAAAACTGTAACGTCATTTAGTTTGTTTTATTATAATTCAAAATATATAACTTTAGAATACAGAACGAACCAGTTTATTTTCTTAAACTATTTTGCATTTAATGATGTTTACCATTCTTGAAAATACCAATACATGAAAAAAAGTACACTTAAAATCGGAAAGAACATACTCCTTCAGGAAGTGCTTCCAAAAAGGAGAAACAAACTGCAACTGTATTGCTTATAGTATTGCACTTTTTTTTGGCATCATGTTCGTCATTGATAAGAATTCGCCTTGAAATAGATGAAGTCGCCAATATGGTAGTCATGGACTCAGGATCGTTCCTGCATTGACCGACGTGTTTAAACAGCTACATTAAAATGACTTAAGATTGGTAAATATGTTTTGATTTTTCATTTTGGAAACTATTTTTTGATCTCTGTTTTCATCTTTGAAAATCAAGTGAAATTTTATTGCTATTTATTCATTCTGTTGAAGTTTAAGTTACGATCTGTGACAGTCAACATCATACAGCAATACTATGAACGGAAAAAACGAAACTCTGTTCCTGGTTGCATTTTGACTAGAATTTGTAAATTATTTTATTCATTACAAAAGAATTTTCTTAGAAAAATTATTACAATAGGTGAATTTAAGCGAAGTAAAAAATGAATCTTTCTTTGAAGGGGGGATTAAGATATTTTTTTTGGGTGCTAGTTCGGGCATATTTACGATGAATCGTTGTATACAAATTTATTTGCTTAAAAGTTCATGCTGATGTTCTTGGTGTTCAAAAAATGAATTGAGACTAACACTGAAACCTTGATAGGTACTGTATTGAAATGTTACCTAGACTTGAAACGTTATGCCCAGGGACTCGGGTGTTCTACTAGACATAACTTTTTAGAACTGGCTTATTTGCTTGAATTTTAACCAAAAGCTCAGGACTTGAAAGTTAACTTTGAAAAAGAGTCATTATTTTTAACATTTTGTAAAGTATAGAAACCAGAAACCTACCCTACTACCTCTTTCTTCAGTCCAAATCAGGGTTCGAAAATATCATGATATTTTCGAAAATATTAAAAATATCCGTTATTTTGATATATATCGGATATTTTGAAAAAATCCAATATTTTCAATTAGCGCAAACTAAAGTGTTCAAAATAGTAAATGCATCCTCAAATCTCTCTTTAATTTCTTATATTGTAATTACAATATGTTGACTTAAAATAAATGTTCATTATTTATATCTAATATTTCAGTTTACATTTCTATCAATTTTAATGGAGTTAAAATCGCATTAGCTGTTTTAATCATTTTTCTTCTATTAGCTGCATTTACAGTATATGATTCAAAAATAAGTAATATCCATTAGTCGGTGCACAGTCATAAGACATTTTCTTTTTTCTGAGCAATGTTTAAAATTTAATTAGGCACTGCCAATGTGAATTAAAATTGCTACATTACTAATAATTTTATTAGAGACGTACCGAGTACTCGGTAATTACTCGGTACTCGGCATACTCGGCCAATTTACCGAGTACTCGGTACTCGGCCAAATTCTGATCAGATACTCGGCCAATACCGAGTAGTTGCAAAAAATTGAATATTGTCCAAGACAGATACCAAAATTTATATTAAAAAAAAGAGCAAGCATTATATTCTGCAATAATTTACAATTAAAATTTATAAGTCAAATTTAAATTTTGAGAATAATGAAGTTTGTAATGCTTCAATGGTATAAATCTTTCTTTTACTGTCTCTAAAGTTTATTAAACTTGTTTATTAAAAATTATGCAAAAAAAGGCAAGTATAGAAAATATGGAATTTTTATATTAAAAATGGATATTTGCTACAAACAAAAATTAGTTATAAAAAAATATAAAAATACCTTTGCTTAAAAAATTAAAGGAAATAAAACAATGTTAAAAGCACAGTGTAGGAACACTGCAGATACGTGTTTTGGAAGTTACAAGGAATTCCTTTTTCTATGCACAAAATGGGAGCTCGTGGATTTAAAGGCATCCGACAAAAGTTGGATTTTTTTGTTGAATGTCTTTACCTTCTCTAGCTCACATGTTATGCACTGAAAAAGACATTCCTTGTAAAGGGGGGGGGGGGCGGAAACATGTGTCTGCAGTGTTCTTGCACATTTGTTTTATCTGCTTTAAAAAAATATTTATGTTTGGCAGACTAGAACTATAATTGATTGGTATACAGTGAAACCCCTCCTAACGGATACCCCTCTTATGCGGACAATTTTTAATTCCCCAGTTCCAATGCAAATAACATTATTAACCCCCTGTCCTGCGGACACCTCTCTATTGCGTACAAAAAAAATTGTCCTGTTAGTGTCCGCATTAGAGGGATTTTACTGTAATTTGTTTTAATTCCAACTTGATTAATCATACCTTTTATTTATTTATTTTTAATTTTAAAAATCATTTTTTGGTAAAATTTTTGACAAACAAAATTGTTTATATAATGCGTAATTAAATTTCACCAGGAATTTAGTTTTAAAAACTATTATATGGACAAGGAGGTCTATACTACTATTCCAATAAGTTCAAAATTCATCACATGTGTGTCGGTGGTTCTTGTTAAAACGTAATTGGTACTTGGTAACTCGGCCGAGTCGTGAAAGGCCGAGTACTCGGTAACTCGGTACTCGGCCGAGTAGTGAAAGGCCGAGTACTTGGTACTCGGCTACTCGGCCAAAGTGCTACTCGGTACGTCTCTAAATTTTATGAATATGAAACACAAGTACAAAAGGAATATTATATTACTTTGTTATATTAATGATGCAAAAAGTTATTTACTATATTTTATAATACATTATTAAATATAGTAAATAACTTTTTGGTTATTTTTAATAATGAATATAAACAAAACTACAATGATTAACATACTTTTTATGTTGAAAATATCATAGTTGAAAAAATAATTATTGAAAAAAATCAAAATATCATGATATTTTCAAAATAAATGTCAGACATATATCATGATATTTATTGACTGATATATATCGGCAAACCCTGGAATGTTTCTATATATATTTAAAATTTTCTTTGACTTCAATTGGTTTGTATTCTTTTTCAATTGGATGCAAGAAAAGTTAAGCTTTTCCCCAACTGTCTTGAATTTTCTTTGCATTGTGCTTCCATCTTTTGTTATCTATCTCCTACTTGGAACATAATTTTTAAAAATAGAAAAAGATGAAATCTATAAATGAACTAATTTTTATTTCTTGGAAAAAGCATGAATTATTGTTTTAGACAGGTGCATCAAAAATTTGATTAGAACTATTGGCAGTTTGAAAATTCAGTGTCCAAAAAGTCATTGACACATTATGAAAATTCATCAAAAAGCAACAAATTGTCATACCAATATGTTTTTGCACCATAAAACTTCGTATGTTCAAGAATTTTTTATGACATCATAAAAAAAAGGGGGGGGGGGGAATATAACTTTAAGTAACTGCTGTATCGTCACAGTAACTTTGTTTTTCTTACTGTGACAATACAGCCGTCAATGTAAATTACTTTTTACTTTTTTTTAACAATGTCATAATTTTTTTTTTGAACCTGTGACATATTATAATGCAAATCAGATATTAATACAATAATTTGTTGCTTTTCTATGAATTTGTAAAATATTTAAGGACTTTTCAAACACCCTGTAGTACTTTAATAAGAATTAGGTTTGAATCAAAGACAATATGATTTAAGACAGGTTTATTGTTATAGATAGTAGGTATATATATTGTTATACACATGTTTCACTATATTTCTTAAAGCCAGGGGAGAAGCATTTGTCCTCTCTTTGAACTCTCATACCCAAAAGTTACACCGAAATGTTAAAAGGAATTTGTGTTTTATTTGCAACTTCCCAATGGTTGGTGTGGCTAATGTGAGATTCATACTTCTGACTTGAGTGAGGTGCATCAAACTTTTTTTTTTCAGAGTATGCATTCCTACTGAGAGGTCATATTAAACATGGTTGACGGAGAGACCAACCCCACTGCATCTGGTAGTGAAGGTACCGATCTGGCAACAAGTGAGAAAAGTTTGCTAAATTTTTATCAAAAGAAGTTTGACGAGTATCAGAAACAAGATGACAAATATAAACAGAAAATTGACAAGCATCTGAGCGACTTAATAGCTGACAGAGTGAGTAATTTAGTTTTAGTTGAAATTTTAATAGTTAAACGATAGATGTGTGAGATAATTTTCTGTCTTCTTCGACACTTTTTGTTATATTTTGTACTTTTCTTAATAAATGTAAAGACACATGCACTGAGAAGCCAAAACATGACCATTTGCTCAATAAGGTGTTGTGTCACCTTTTACCTTCAACGCAGCTGCAACTTGCCTTGGCATGAATACGAAAAGTTCTTGGTAGATTACTGGAGATAGATAGTACTAAACGTCTAAGTAGCAGGCAGGCAAAGTCGAAATATTCCGACATCTTAGAGTTTGATCTCTAAGCTTTCTTTCTATGAAAGACCAAATGTGCTGGGCAATTCCATGGTGTCGGATGTAAAAAATGAAGAAAAATTTCTCAGTTTTAATTCCATTTACCAATTATAAACTGTTCCAAAATGATCAAATTTATTTTTACAAGATACTTACTACATCCCACTGAATAAAAAATCATATTAGTTTTTCAAAATAGATCCCTAAAGTATAAATTAAAAAATTTTAAAGAGTTGGTGTCGGACGTAAACACACAAATAGTAAAATTGATGGTTCACTTAAAAATGATTAAAAGTCTGTGAATTGGCTTACATTTTAATTTTAAAAACAGCATAATTCTAAAGTACACTTATGATTGAAGCATATATCACAGTTTTCAAATGATATTATAAGGAATAAAATTATTTAAAAAAATATTTTTAGCTTGGTGTCGGACGTAAATTGTTCATATTGGATGTAAACTAATGCTCTTAAATGTAAATACATAACAATGATTACAGTCATAAATGTGTAAATTATAGGTTACATATACTGAAACAAAATTTACCAAGTAAATTCAAAAGTAGGGTTGATTGGGGGAAGTGGGACACTGGCAGACGTGGCTCCAAGAGAGGGGCAGGGGGGGCAATTGCCCCCCTGTCGGAAACGTCTTGCCCCCCCGTCGGGGAAATTTTAGTATTTCGTCGGGGAATCTGTTTGCTTTGGCGTTTATCGTAAATGATAAAAAAGAAGTATCTTATATATATATATAAAAAAAGGAAACAAAAAATCAATCCCCTTTGAGGCAAGGTTAGCCCGAGTCCGTATAACGTCGTCCAGATGGTGACAAAATATAGCTATTGCTTCGGGGGAAATGGTGTGTTTTGATCCTTGACATTTCTGTTTGTCGATGCAGGGTGTCGATGAGCTGGTTTTGACCTAAGGTGTCCACTTAGACTAAAAGAGTACCATCCCAGTCCCTGCAGAATGTAGTGGTGATTACCGGCCAGACCTCAGGCGTCGTCATCGGGTTACGAGACAAATACGTACCGAATGACAATAGCCAGGACGAGACGAACTTAGGAGATGAATGGGGAGGGGGGGAGGGTGTCATCGGAGAAAAAACATGCTTCGGAGATTTTTGCTTTTCTGTTACATTCGCTAAACAGCTCTTCATCAGCATGTCAAGTGTGCAAACGCAGACGCACTCACTGATGCGTTTTAAAGTACTTTATTTTCACTCAGAAGTTACAAGTAAGTTATTACTATAGTTATTTACAACTTTTCTGATTATTGTTGGATTATTCTGCAACAAAACATATCGATGAGTAAACTATCCTTTAACCTCATACAAGGAAGTGTACTAAAGTAGATTTAATGTTTTAATTTTTTAGTGTAATGATGTCTTGTCGGCAAATGCTAAACGCAGGAAAAAAATTCTTTTTACTAATATAATAAAAGCAAATAGATGTTTAACATTTTAAATACATTTTTCTCAAAAACTTATATTGATCTTGTTTGTAGGCTGCATAATAGTTTTGTTGGGAATGAAGAAGAAATGAGAATGATTTACTAAACATTGGGCTTGGCGAATCAACACACCAAACAATCATTGGATTATTAAACGTCGGGTTGGTGGCATCTGGCGTCGGGTTGGTAACATCGGGTTTGGGTTCTTTTTGAGAGAAATGTCTGGGGGAGGGGGAAGGCGAACCTTTTGGAAAAGGCAAAATTAAATTTAAATAAGTAAATCATGTGTTAAAAGCAATTGAAAACATACATTTTGCTTCCAAATTTATTTTCTTCAGATGTTATCATGTAGTCGAAACTCATGTTTCTAACTTAAAGTAAAAGCTGTGCTTAGCCCAGACCGCTGTAATCAATTGATCGGACCAAGTCCAATTCAAAAGACAACATTGCTCCTTCGAGATCGATCAAACCATCTTACAGACTGATACCAGACTCAATCTTGTTTAAGTTTTTTTTTTTTTTTTTTGCAAGCTATATTCTATTTTTTTTTAATGCGCTTTTTTTCCAAGGACTAAAATAGTGTAAAAAAGCAGTGCTGCGCAGTCAGAGTCGGAGAGATTTTGGAGACAAAGAGTCTGAGTCGGCATTTGTAGGTTAAAAATTCCAAGAGTCGGAGTCATTTTCCCTCAATGCCTGTAACACTGCCAGTGATTGCGGGGTCGGAGTGAGAGTTGGAGTCGAACTGATTTTAAGGTAAAGGAGTCGGAGTTGAATTGTTTGTCGGTGAGTTGGAGGGGTGATTAAAAACTAATTGTATCGAAAGCCAATGTGAGCAAGAAGCAATGAGTTGTCTTTTCGTTTCCCGCGCTGTTTCTCTCTTTTGACTGCTGTCATTGGTTTTTCGAATCAAAAACAATTTTTACTGTGTATTATCTTAATTTTTGAAAGAGTTTATAACTTAAAAAAAGTTTTGTTTGCCTATTTCTGTCCTGATATTTTTGTAGTTCCAACTACATCTTATAAGGCTTCAAAATGCAGAATTTTATATCTATTTTTCAAAATTTCCTCCGGGGAAGAAACCCCCGGGCCCCCTACAATTGGGAATATTTTGTACTCCACTTAAAGGGGAGTCATGTGTCACTTTCTTGATAACATTTCCCCTCTTAAGGTCAATCCAACACAGGACATCAGGAAAAACATATTAAAACACGATCAACAAAAACTAAAGTATTGCTGTATGTAACAGATGAAAGAGACAGACATAGTAAAGGAGAAAAAAAAAAAAAACCTCTGTCTCTCTTACACCACCGAGAGAAACGTTGTTAAAACTACAAAAGGGGCCCCATACTTAAAATAGCTTAGGGCCCAGTTAAATCCAGCCCTGAGTTTGAGTCGGCTATTTTCCCTCCGACTCCGTAGATCTGCAAAAATGGTCCATGTAGATAAGTTTTGAGGTAAGACTTTGAATCTACATCCCCCCCCCCCTTAGTCTGGAAAGTGAATTAAAACTTAAAATTTGAAAGTATGACAGATTTCAACTGGCATGTTCAATAAAAAGTTTGAAACTAATGGTTATGCATTTTCGAATTATGAATGCTTCAAAAAATTTGAAAAATAAAAAAGTTAGGTATATAGTTAATTTAAAAAAAAGAAAAACCTTACACAAGAGAAACTTGTGCAATTAATGTTAATTTTTTTGATACGTAATAGGTTTGTTTATGGCGTAATATCGTCGGCACTATGCTGAACTACCGAATGTGAAAATTGGCTCTTTTCAGGAGAGCCGAAAGAATATTTTTGTCCACCAGACGCTTTAGTTATTTTCAATGTTTTGATTTTTATAAATAACATTAAGTGTAAATCTTATTGTTTGAAGTACAGTAAACTCCACGAGCGGATTATCCGCGAAAGTCTCGGAAAAAGAAAAAAAAAATAGTTAATCCTTGTGGAGAAAAATTTTGTTTTTCAAAAACACGGATCTGAAATCAATTCATCCAGATTTTTTTTCCCTTTCCCACGACAAAGTGCACAAGTGCTCCTTCTCAAAAAACGTGAAAGTCGTTATGCATTTTCATCAACTTCTCTTTGACACGTGCCTCAAGGGAAAGCGTTCAGCTGATTTCGGTAAAACACATGTGTATCCCCGAAGAAGCGTACGACATTATCCTTATCATCTGTTCCGATTGAGAAAGGTTAGGAAAACGCCTACAGGTCTTCTGGGAATTCTCTGATGGGGGTGGTCTTTTTTGTTGTGGTCACTGTTTTCACTTCTGGGCTGTTGAATGTTTTAGGGGTTGACGGAAAGTTCCTACTCATGATTTAAATTTTAGTTTATTCTAGTTCTGTAGAGCTTGAAATACAAATATTTTTCAATGCCGCATCTCTTTTAAACGTTTCACGTTTTATTTACAATACAATCATTCTCAAGCAAAAGATAATTTCTGTCTTCTTTACCTCTGGTTTTAAACCTTTTTCGCATTATCCGCGACTTTCGTTATCCGCGGTACCTGGGCCACTAATTCCGGGGATAATGGGGAATGTACAGTAGTAATAGCCCTTTTTGAATACTACGGCAAACCATTGAATTTGAAAAACGAGATTCGCGATTTTTCACCTTCGTTTGTACCGAGTTTAGCATAGTGCAGATCATATTATCAAGTTTAGTTTTTTTTTTTTTTTTTTTTTGGATTACACAAAACACACACACACACACACACACATTACTTTCGTTTAGTACATTCAAAAACTTAGAACCAACGGTGAGCAGTTGAAGTCGGACTGATTTTGAGGTAAAGAAGTCGGAGTCAGGGGTCGAAGGTTTAAAAATTCAACAGTCGGAGTCGATCATTTTCCCTTAAAATATGCAACTCTGCCAGTTTGTGTGGAATCAGAGTCGAAGGCTCTAAAATTCCCTGCGGAGTCGGTCATTTTTCTTCCGACTCCGCAGTCCTGCTTAGAACTGCTGGTGTGACTATTCATTTCAATAATTTAAATCTCGCTCACTACATTTTAACTTTTATTTTTCTATTTCAAACACGCTTCGGCGGGCCACACATTTTCCTCCAAATAGCTGTGATTTGTACGATGATATTTTTAAAAATCTAGGAATGAAATATGTTTGCGGCCCCTATGAAACTATCATGATTATTCATCTGATTACCCTGGGTGCCCGCCGGCTCCATCCACCACCAGCTAGGCCTAATCGATGTAGAACTTTTAATACCATACAAATAAATTAAAAATCGTAAAAATTTGCACCTTTTCTAATTTTTTAGCGCAAAATTTTTACCCGTTTCCAATTTCTATTTGTTATCAAATAAAATACTTGTAATGGGTTTTAGCAAACTAGGCTCTTCAAAAGATTTTCAATTTTTTTCTCTTGATTCTGCTTTTGCGCTAAAAAAAACTTAGTAGTTGTAATCGTTTTCCTTTTTCCATGCTTTCCCAAGTTATCCCGGAAAAATAATATAATGAAAGAAAATATAAATAAATTTAATTTTATACCTGTTCTGATTCACGAGGTTCATCTAAATATAAAGCAAGGGCATCGGACTCAAGTTTCTTCTGAATTTTTTAAATTAATATTAGTTACTCTTCTTTTGTTTACTTAAGATGTGAGTTTTTCTGCTCCCCAACAAATATTTTGAGCTAGTGGATGAGCACTGCTATAACCTTGAGCCCTGGAGTTTCCCTCCGTAAAATTTGTGTGTTTATAGGATTTGATTACGGAAGGAGGGGGGGGGGGGAGGAACCGTCAGTATCTTAATCGGTCACTAACCCCATCACCCTAACGTTACCAAACATGACCTACAATAGGGAAGTTTTCGATTTTTCAATTTTATTTTTATATAATAGAGTAACATGTATGAACATCATAGGTGAAAAATTTTTGCGATACGATAAGTAGTTTTTTTTAAATTAATTTTTAAAGTTCAAGCTCTTGTGACGTCAAATGGCATAGGAAGTGACGTCATCCCCTCTTCCGATAGGGGAGAAGCGAAGGTCACGCATTCGACTTCGAAGACGAAACGTAAAAGGCTTTCTCCCGCATTTAACTCCTCGCGTTTCTGGAACATTAAACCTCTCATCCTCTCGAAAATATTCGAATATCTCATTGGTGTTACTTGAGGAAGATTATTTAGATTGTGCTTTAACGAATCCTGAATCCATAGTGTGTTCAAAAGGATTATTGAATTTCTAAAAAAAATAAAAATATCAGCGCGCTCAAAATGTTCCTAGCGAAAACAAGGGATCTTCGGCGGAAGGCTGCCCATTCGCGCCCTGTGACGTAGGCTCGTGACGTTTCAGAAGCGCGCACTTTTGCGTGTGGATTTTTAAAAATTCATTAAAAATCAACCACGGTGTTTTAAAATTCGGCGATGGTGAATTTTTTAGTTTTGAGGGTCAATTAACAATATCCAATAGCCAAAATATGAACATTTAATAGGTTGCAACTTCTCTATTGCGTTTTCGATGCATCAATTTTATATCTTTTTCGGGGGTGCACCTCGACTCTCACTCCTTATAAAATACCATTACAGATCGACGAAAATTTCGTTTATTGGACTTCAATTTCTTAAAATTCTTTGGGGGTGAGCACCCAAACCCTTCTCTCCATGAAATTACCGAAGATCATTTAAAATTGCGTTTTCAGAGCTACAATTTTGAAAATTTTCCGGGGGAGAACCCCCGGACACCCCTAATTTCTACACGCACAACTAAATTCCTGTTGTTAAGTTTCTTTCTCTGCATAAAACTCTGTTGAACACACATTTATAATGATTTTACATCATATTCAGATTTTTCGTCAAATTCTAATTCTCAGACAGTTTTAGTTTATTGATCTCGCGATGACCCTGCTCACATAAGCCTAGTTTCATGTTTTTCATTTTAAATTTAATTTTTTCCCTACATATTTCATTTTATCTACTTTAAAATTTTTATTTTTTGCTTTTAATTTTTATAGGGAATTCGTGTTCTTAGACGCAAAGAATGATTAGTTTCTTTGTCATTTGAATTGGAGGGGGGCAGAGCCTGATTACCGCTGGGGCATGTGGGGCACAGGCCCCTCCTCTTAGATTTCAAGGGGGCCTAAAATCCCCTTAATTTATCATGTTAATTAAAAATAAATAATGATTTCACTGAGAATCTAGAGTACAATGATATCATTGATAGTTTTGCAAATGCCAAAACAAGGAAAAAAATCTATTTGTTGATAAAAATTCGCCTTAAAAGTGTGATCTCTTTGCAAATCAGAAAACCACTCCAAATTTAGTCTGTACTTACTATTAAAAGTTATATGATAGATCATTTTGGTATTTACGGTTTACTGCAACGGGCAAAGTTTAACCACATTTACATATTTATCGTATACTACTATATCTCTTCTACTTTTTAAATGCATATATTACAGTGATATGAGGTACCACTAAATTTAGTACGGTTGTGTAAAAACGCAAGTATGGAGGGAGGGAGGGGCGGCACAAAATGAATTTCCTGAAATAGAAATGTGCCCCATGTCTAGTGTCAGGATGATCAGGCTCTGGGGGGGGGGGAATCTTTCAAACTAAAATTTGGCAATGCCCCCCTGTCGGGCAAGTTTGCCACCCTGTCGGGGACTTCCTAGCGCCACCACTGGACACTGGGGTAAGTGGGTCAGCCCCCAAAAACTGAAATATCCATATGGTTTTTATACTTTTTTACATTGATAATGTCATGGTTCATCATAGTGATTAGTTTTGCATATATTTGGGTTAAGTGGAATTTTTATTCTAGGTCAGAGAACTTAGTCAAAAAAAAAAAAAAAAATCGGAACAATATTTTTTGGCGAGTTTAAGCAGCATTTTTCAAAGAAGTGTTTCCCGGTTAGCATTAATTTTTTTATGATCATTAAACATTCATGTACAGTTTAACTTAAAGTGCATACTGCAGTCAGAATTTTTGAGTAAAATATTATTAAAAACTGTTTTAGAGGAGGGGCTCCACTAACCCCGTAAAATTTTGCTATAAGACGTCCCCACACTATGGGGTAAGTTGTCCCCCCCCCTAACAGTGAGGATTTGAAAATCAAAAGCAACTTTGATGAAATATTTGTATTACTGAAATACAAGACCACTATGATGACTTAGTAGGAATTGATAGTTCAGCTACAAAAGCTGATGATTAGTTATTTGTGAAACTTACATGAAAAAAACCCATCAAGATTTATATGGGTTGAATGTTGATAATGGTTCTTCCTTAGTCAACTTTACATAGATGCAGTCATTTAGTGTTTTTAATTTCTTTTTACACTTAAGTTTTGGCAAATTTGTCAAAATTGATCTTAATCAACTGTATTACGTTCATTCAACACACCTTTTCTCAAAAGGGATCCTACTTACCCCTATCAACCCTAAATGTATATACAATAAATTCACTAAGTTGTTTTTTATGCATGTTTCACTTTAACTTTGAAATTAAAGGCAAAAAAAGAAGAAATACAGTTGAAAACATATGCTATTTAAAGGAATGTAACAGTGTCGGACGTAAAATTTTTTTTACGTCCGACACCTAGATTTTAGTAAAAAATATTCACTTGTTACAAAATGAAAATAGGTTACATCAAAGAGATTAAAATTCTTACTTTGTACCCAAAAATACATGTATGTAGCTTTAAAATTATTGACTCAGCATAATTAACTGCCCATTTTGGTGTCGGACGTAAAACACTTAATGTACCCCAGAGGAATTCTTTTACAAATCAAAATGAATTATATTTTGACGCATTTTTACAACATCACCAGCAACACTGTATCTTTAAATGGTTATTCATCTCAATTCATAATATTAGCATGAATGTTTTGGAAAAAACAGAATTTCTTCGAGAGTCTCCAAATATGGTTTGAAAATACTCAAGATGTTGACCTTGGTTTAACCTGCTGTAACTTATTTATAACTGAAGTGATCAAATTTTAGACAGGCTTTTCAAAATATACAACTCTTTACCTTTAAAATGACACCTCATTTGTTTACATATTTTAATTTTGAAAATTTGATCATCTGGTTGACCTTATCATGGAATTGCCCCGCTGTATTGTATCAAAGCCCGGTAAATTGGTGGCAAGGACATCAATTGGAATTCATTATTATGTTCCTCAACTCACTCTAACACAATATGAGGTTTGTGACATGGGTCTTGTGGGAAGAATCCCATTCCAGTTGGGAAGACAGATGCCAACTGTGGGTGCAACTGGCCCGCAATTATGCTTAGATAGTCTGCAGCTTTCATGATCTGTTCTACTACAAGTAAGCGCCTATGAGAACGTTTCTCAAAGCGTAATACTGCCACTACCAGCCTGTGTATAATCTGTACATGAGAAGAGAAACTGTTTACATGGAAGCCGCCATGCTGTGACACGGACATTGACGTGATGAATGAAGAAGCATGATTCATCCAAACAGGCAACTTTTTTTCTTCTTGTCCGTGGTTCACTCTCAATGTTCCAGGGCCCACAGCACACATAGTTGACAATGATGCTTGGTAAATAGAGGCACAGGATATTCTGTATTTTCATATTTCCAACAGTGTCCGCTAAGCTGTGTGCTCCAAAACACTTGTACTTGGACCGTATACCTGTATTGAACTTTGCTGTCAATTGAACCACTGTCTAGCATCGATTTTGCTTTACCAAGCAACTAGCCGACAGCATCTGACTGCCTTTTTCTTTGATGATATATGGACGTTCTATGCGTTTGCATCTGTTGTTGGTTTCACCATAATTTTTCCACTTTTAATGAATACCAACAACAATAGATCGCCAACAACAAACCAGACTTTCAGATTTAGAAATACTTGTTCCAAGTTCTTGAGCCAATATAGCTTGTCTTATATCAAATTTGTTTAGTTCAGCTGCCTTGCTCATCACTCACAAAAGTTTGGGCAAAAATGGTTCCACGCATGAAAAAAGTGGAGGGTCAAAAGAAGTGTAAGAGTTAGAGGGCGTTGCACCTGAGGCTGTTTTTTCTTTTTTTTCTTGTAAAATTGGGCTATATTACTTGCTGACTTTTTATATTACTGAATGGAATATGACATCAAATATAGGGGCGAATGGCCACTGTAGACTTTCCCCTCCCATCTTAAAATTCCATTCTTATGAAATAAGAAGAGAAAATCTCATTTATTTCTAATTTTTATTTTTTATTTTTTGTGAAATAAATAAAACCACCCTATAAAAAACATTCTCCTATTGATCATTAATTTTTAACACTGAAAAGTGAGGAGGCAAGGCCCTTTTACTATTTTAAGTGAGTAGGCAGAGTTGCCCACCGTACTAGCCGCCTATGTTCCTTACCTTCTCAAGCACAGTTAAACACCATTGTCACTTAATCATGTGCTCCCCATTTCATCGAGACGAGTTCATTGAAAAACGTGAGGGTTATATTGTTTTGACTCTTCAGTGTAAGTGATAACCTACAAAATTTCCTGCTTGCGACTTGGCTAGTCCTTGTGAAATGTGTTAGTAGGGCTGAATGCATAATAATCTTTATATGTGCATACATTAGAAGTATTTACTATGCTTTTCCAGGGTTGTTTGGTTTAAACCACAGTTTTAACCATGGTTTAAACCAATTGGTTTTTTTTTTAAAAACCATGCGGTTTTTTTAAAAAATGTTTTTTTTTTTTTTTAAAAAAGCCAAAAAAAAAATCCATTTTACAGGTTTACATTGATTTCTCCACACATATTGAAAAATGTAAAATTCCATTTATGCCAAGTTCCTAGCTAAGTTGCAGAGATAAATACTAAAATTGCAAAGTTGCTTCTTCAAAATGTATTACAAGCTTTAATCGAAAAAGAAATATTAATATACTTTTTATTTCATATATGTGCCATAAAGCAGATTTCAGTCAACTTCCATCATTATGCTTAATTTGCATGATTAGTTAAGATTTACTAAGGATTGAATCTTTTATTGTAGATGCAATCCATTATATTGCTCCTGTTGCAGGGGTGTGACATTTTTGCCTATTTATGTGCACATTCCTGGAATTTTAACTTTGACTTGTAAGGTAATCAACAGTCTAACTTAATTGTTTGCACCTAAAAATTAAGATTTGTTCTGCAGGTGAACACAAATAATATTTTTTGAATCAAATTTAAAAAAAAAAGTTTATATTTCATATTATGATACATAATAGTTTCTTATATTATAATGTAGGAAGATTAAAAGACAAATTTTTAAATTCCCAGAACAAATGCAAATGTATGTGTAAAAATTGATTGAGAAATATATAAATCTTCACATATAAACTACACTCTCCATTGGTGTTTTTTTTTTTTTTTTTTTTTGGATTCTGTGTGCTCAAAAGATTTTGATTGGCTATATGACTTATGCTGCTTTATGAATATTGGGTACAGATAATTCTTAGTTTTTTTCCCCCCTTTTGTTCATTGGAATTGGGATTTTGGTATTTGCTTTGCCTTAGCTAACCTGTGCAGTTTACAAAAGTTACTTACTCATATTGTTTTAAAAGAATGTCTAATTCTGATAGAAAAAAGACCTTATCTGGCTTTCATTTGATGAAATCAAAAATGAAGCCAGTATTTCGTATCATAAAAGGTCTATATATACATGCATACTAATATGTTAATCAAGTCAAACATTTCAATCAATATTTCCCCGCAGAAAGCTATTTTAATTATTTAATTTAGTTACAAGATTTTGTTCTAATCTCTTTAATTTATCAAGAAATTAGGTATAATGTGACTATTAAATAACTGTTAATTACATGGAACTTTAATTACCTTCCGAAAATTAATTGTTTATCTCACAAATAGTATTTAAACCAAAAAAAAAACCCGGTTTAAGCCAAAAAAAAAAACCTTTTTTTTTTTTTTTTTTTTTTGTTTTTTTGAAAAAAACGTTTTTTTTACCAACCTTTGCTTTCTTGTTTCTATAAAAGTTTGTATGGCAAATTATTATTATTTTTTTTTTTTTGTTTCTGATTAATGAAATTCTACCTCATGTTTACTTTCTTCTATATCTAATATATAGAAGAAAGTATTGGATTCGTGCAAATTTTCGAATTTCGAAGGATTCAAATGTTTTGAGGTGTGCTGAGTCCATTTCAACTATTTTTATTTTACTCATTATTTGTTTCATTTTTCAGCATGAACTTGAAGCAGAGGTTTTACGAAGAGGTGAGAAAATATCCGACTTGCAAAAAGCACTTGTTGATCTCCAGCTTAGTTGCTTTGAGGAAAGAGAACGGTTTTTAAAAGTTTCTGCGGAGAAGGAAGAATTAAAAGTAATTCTGCTGTTTGGTGAAAATTTTTTATTGTTTATGTAATTTGGAATTGTTATATATGTTTCTGAAAGTTTTTATATTTGTAACATATGATACATAAATTTTTATTGTGACAGTAGGCGGCGCTTAATGTGATCACTTTGGGACAAATATAATTTGATAACAATGACAGAAAAGAATCCAGGAGACACAAAATAATGATTTTTTTCCAATTAAGGTGCATTTATTTTAGCAACCTCAAATTAAGATCACAATGACTCAACTAAACGCAGTTTTAAATTATAAATTAGTTAAATTAACAGAATGGAAATATCTGAAATATAAAAAGTTAAAGCTAAATTATGCAATTTTAATCACATAGTCATCTTTGGAATTTAGAGCTTATCTTTTGCTCCTGGTCACACCAGACAAAATGTATTTTTAAACCCATTTAAATGCCAAATCTACAACAAAGCAAATTCTTTGTCAAGATCGCCATTTTCAGACTTTTTCTTGAAACATTGAGATACATTTTTTGAGCAATTGAGAGTAAATCACAAGCACACTATTTAGTACACTAATTGATTAAAAGAAGAAAATTGCCCTTGTAACAGACGTTGAAAGAAGTTTTAATGTTAATCAGAGCTGTAACTTGTTATTCTAAAACTTCCTTTGTTGGCATCATGCTCATTGAATAAATTTTTTGGCTAAATTGTATGCATACATTTTATTAAAATAAAAATTTATATAATGTTCAAGCTGTGAACTAAACTGACAAAAAACTTCTCATTTCAATGCTACAAATCCTACTTAAAATTTTGGTCAGGATAGGAAATACCACCTTACTTATTTACCTCGTGTGAATCCCGTGACTTATTCAGGGTGGCGACAGATCAGGGAGATCAGGGAAAAGTCAGGGAACTTTATCACTCAGGGAAATATCAGGGAATTTCGAAAAAATGAGAAAAATTCAGGGAAAATTGATCAAATAAAGGAAAAAAAAAATTTTTTTTCCTTGCAAAATGAAGTACTTTGATTCACTAAGAATTTTTCGCCAATTATTTGTTTTAAAAAAGTAAAATTAATGAGATGCGGTTATACAGTGCCGCATATTTGTGCCTTTTTTTCCCCTCAAGGTCTAAGTATTCAATTTTAGGATGAACTTCCTAAGATTGCTTTTGTGTCTGTAAAGTTGTTTATTTTACCTTGCTTGAATTTTCCTTCCAAGCATTCCAAGTTACGTAAAATAAACAACCCTACAGGCAAAGAGGAAGCGGTCATTAATGACTTTGCTCCCTTGACTTTACTCATTGTCTTAAAGTAATTAGCATACTGTTATCACAATTTCAAGAAAAAATCTTGGTTTTTTAAATTAATGCTGAAAAAAAAATCTTAAAAGTTATCACTTCACGTTTTTAATTTAATTGCTAAAATTAAATTTTGACTGATTTTTTTTTTTTTTTTTTTTTTTTTTTTTTTTTTTTTTTTTTTTGCCATGGTATTATTTGCTGTCATTTCAGATTTTTTTTTTTTTTTTCAGATTTTAAAACTTTTTTTTTTAAACCATATACATTTTGAAATTAATAATCGTTTTCGAATGTCAATGTTGTTTGTTACTAAAAAGTAATCTAAGGTTTTTTTTCGACTACTAATGAAATCATTTGAAATTGAGTTGTGTACATGAGTAAATATTTTTATTATTTTTTAATAGTTAAATGCTGTATTCATTCATTTAAACCTAAGTTCTTGATTAGAGAATAACTCAATATGACTGGTTGTTGAAAGATTTCACTTTGTTTTACATAAATATGTCTATTCTGCCATGTACAAGTAAAGGGAATTAACTGCACTTTTTTTTCTTCATTTTTGTCATCTATTGTACGTTATCTTTATTGTACATATCACTTATTTGGTTTCCGCTGAAAAAGAGGCTCGAAAAAACCTTTAATTCCAACATTTTCCTATTGTTAGTACTGAATCCACCACACATTTCTTCAAATATCTCAAAAGCTAATTTCTGCAGATACTGCAGTTTACCTGCATGCGGCAGTATTATTTACGTAAGTAAAACTACATTACTTCTATACTTTAACTTTCACTTGCTATTCTTGCAGCTACAATTATACTGCTTGAAAATTCAGTTCAAGATTATTTCCATTTAAATGTTTTAGTTTTATCATGATAAGATTTTTCTTTAAGAGTGGTTTTGATAATTTCTTAGAATTCTTATGTTAACTGGTTCCTGGAAGTAAAGTACAGTGTTGGCTCTCTGTTTAACGACTTTCAAGGGACCACAAAAAATCGCCCTTAAGTAGAAAGAGCCTTAAATGTAATGCTTTTAACACTATAGTGGACCATCTGGGACCGTGAAAATTCGTCTTTAAATAGAGAAAGTTGTTACATAGAACGTCGTTAAACAGAGAGCCTACTGCATTTGTTTTAGATTTCCTACAATATTTCTTTGTCGATAATTTAATACACTATTTTTACCAAAAGAAAAAAAGGGCATCTTTTCAAAATATATTTTAATTAACAGCTTAAACCATTCTAAACACTGTATTCTATTTAATATGCAATGCTTTTCAGGTAGGGCAAGGAAAGAAAACCATTATTATTGATAACGTAAATCAGGGAAATTTGGTGAACTTAATCAGGGAAATCAGGGAAAAGTCAGGGAACTTTTTTTTCCAGTTCCTGTCGCCACCCTGTTATTGATCAACATAGCTTATGGAAATTTTTTCTAAAATTGTTTTATTTTTTGAAATTTTTTTATTTGTTTAAATAAAAAAAATCTGATCTATAGTGCTTCTCGAAAATATATTTAAAAGTGTCTTAAATAATAGTTTACTTGAATATATACTAATATTACACTTTTAAAACACATGTTAAAATTATTTGATCAATTCATTTTTTTTAATTTTTAGAAAAATGAAAAGAAGCTGCATGAAAATATTAGACAGATTCTAAGTGTTACTCAAGAAAAAGATTTGCGTGATAAAATAATTTATGTGCTTAAGGATCCAAAAGTAGAGATTGGTTATAGAAGTGAAGACAATGATTCTGGTTAGTATTTTATGCTATTATAATTTTTTATTTTTATCCCTTTATTGCATTGAATTTTGCACTAGCTTGCAATAAAAACTTTTAAAACTCTAAGTTTATGATATGTGTGTGATAGTTCGAAGCACTGAGTAAGGTTCAGTGTGCAATTGAAAATGTTTACTAATTTTTAAATGTGCATTCAGCTAATGAAGAGCTTCTTTGAATAGTTTAGAGCATCTTAAAAGCTTTGGTTTAATAATTGAAAAACATATTACAGTAGATATGCACCAAATATTCAGTTGCTATTAAGTATACTGCATATTCGGCAGACAACAAATATTTAATTTGGTTGAATACTTCAATATTTGGCAATCAAATAGCAAACAAATTTAAATGTTCGATAATTGCCAAGCATTTTTTAACATATTGAATAAGAGTTTCAGTATAGTTCCACAGTATAAAATTTATTTAAATTGTTACCACATTCAAAGTAATTTTAATGCAAGAGAAAACACACAGATGTTAAATTTTAATTTTGTTACTTTTCAATTTTTCTTATATCTTAAGACACATCACCTTAGCCTTACTATTACAAACTCATTTAACTATGACATAGTAGCCAAAGAAAAAAAATCCTCATAATGTTAAATAGTAATAAATGTCAATGAAATCAATTCATTACTACTTAACATTACCTGCTAATTTTTTATAGGAAATATGCAGCAATAAATTTAAATAAAAAGGTAGGGAGGGGAGAATTACACTTGCATATTAAATTTTTCTGTACTTTATTTTCTAAAGTCTTACATCATATGAAATGATAAATATTGTTTAAAACAACCTAATAAAATTAATCATTGTAATCAAAGTTTATAGTATTTTCCAATTGAATAGAGAAAATAAAAATACTGGCAATGTTTGAAATCATCCTCAAATTTAATGGTTATACTCGCACAATTACTTATCAGTTACCAAAGAGATTTATATAACAGAAAATTGCTTGAATAAATTGTAACTTGAATGATATTTTAAGAATGTTAGGTTTGAATATGCATGTAAAGTAAATGCAACATGTTGCCATTATTATCAGTTATCAAATCATATTTATCAGAAAAGAAAGTAATTATCCGTTTATGCAGATAAAGTGGAAAGTCAATTAGCTATTTAGTATATTAATTTGTTTTTACTTTTGGAATGATTTATTTTAAATTAACGACGTAAATACATTTATACGATATTAAATTTAAATGCATTTACATTTCCCAAAATGAATTAATATTTTCCACTTTAAATTGGCATAAAATAAAAATGTTAGTTGCATTTTTTAAAGCAAGTATTTGACATTCGGGCAAAATATGATATTTGGTGCGTCTCTACTTATTAGTCGACCATGCATCATGGACAAGAAAAGGGTTAAACTGCCGAATAGGAGAGAAAACTAGGTGTGCAATAAAATTGCAAGCCATAGTGTATAAATGCAAGAACAATGTCTTTGTAGCTTGTTTTTTGTTTAACATCTATATACCCCCCCCCCCCCACCTCCCAGTTATGCCTGCAATTCGGGGTGAAAAGGAACCACTTTATCAATAATGCGTTTGAATTTTGGGTTTTAAGAAATTTGCGTCAACTTTTTTTTTTTTTTGCATTTATATAAGAGTAAAATCTGAAGTTACCAGATCTTGAAAAACAGTATAAGTAGTCTGAAAACAGTGCAAGTGCCAAAGGAGACTTTTGGCACTTGCATGAGACAGTCGAATCACGCATTGCAGCGGCGTTTGTGGGATTAAAAGTTAAATCTTCTTAAGTGACTTTTTTGCACATGCAGCGCTTAGGATCGACTTTTCTTTTTATTGTCCCAACTTCAGGCCTACGGTTTTAACGAAACAATAAGGAAATTGATATTGGCACATTCTGATGCAATTTTATATTATGTACCCGTCAATTAGAAGCTTTAATTTATGATTTCAGTAAATGGTCAGCTGTTCAAAAAGTGTGGGAAAAGCCGAATTTCCTATTCGCCAATTTTTCATGTAGCTTATTTCAAGTGAAATGGAGCTCTATTTAAACAGTAAGGCAATGTAAATCCTTAAAATAAACGCAAGGAAGCAAAAAATGAAAAATCTGTACATATTTCATTGATATTAGTACAAAATGAAAGCAACAAATAACAGAAATTCACAAAAACAGACCACTTTAGAAAGAATCGCGGAAACTAACATTTTGCATGCATAAAATATGATGATTGTTCATTCTAAATTATAAACATATTTATAAAATTTCATTTTCTTTCCTTGCAAAGAGTGTATTTGCAAAAAAAAAAAAAAACTGCAAAACCTAGATAGGCAAAACGTTCCCGATTTTATGTTCCATTTTTATTTTCTTTAAAAGTTGGGGGCTAGAGCTACACGCAAATATGTACTGTATTTTTTTTTTTTTTGCTTTTTAATGGGTACTTTCTACTCTGATATATCATCAATATCGATTACTTGATCATTTTTATCTTTTGCGTTTATGTCAATGCGGCATTTCTGAACATTTAAAATTTTTTTGACAGACTCTTTACGGGGTGTGGCAATTATACTGATGCAGCGTATCTACTGTAAGTTATTGTACTCATGGCGCCTGATCAAAGGGAGAGGGGGGAGGAAGAGATATATGCAAGCATTTGACGCCAGGTGTTCTCCCTCATTTGCAATTTCGTGAACAATTTCTAAATGAATATTTTTTTTGCATGGTGAGGGTTGAGAGAAGCTACATATCTTCCCTTTTATGAGCAGAGAAACATTAGTAACTGATCTTTGTCTTTGATAAAAATGTTATGTTTGCCATGCATAGATTTTTTTTCTTCTTTTTCCCCGTGACAAAAATTTTGGAACAAGAAAGAGGGGGAAAAAACATCAAACCATTAAAGCAATATTTGTTTTTATTGCTTTATTAAAATTAAAACTGACTCGTTCAGTACTTTTTTGGTCACCCCTACTCGGGTGCTTAAGTACCCCCCTGCCAAATTTGGGCAAAATCCATTGTAAACTGGATTTGTATAAGGAACATACATAAACACACACATGCATGTGGTATATTCTTTGTTTTATTTATATAGATATTATTTTTTCTGATTATTTTTTATTTTATTTAATATTAACTTAGTTGTAGTAATTACTAAATTATTGCTAGTCACAGAGTTTTTGGAAAACTACTCTGGAAACTACTTTGGAAAATATATATATATATACATAAAACATATATAGATTCATTATTTGTTTATAAAATAATATATTTATTTTTTAAAAAAATCAAAAGAGAAAAAAGAAATAAAAATCAAGTTTTAATGTTTTGCTGTTCACCAGTAGTTTTACATCATTATTGCTGCAAGTTTGCAACTTCTTTTATTTTGAAAAATCTTTTGCAATAAACTTTTTTTTTCAGTATTTTTAGGGATTGAAAAGTTATTGTGTATTATATCAAATTTTTCAGAGAAAAAATAACCATTTTGTTTACTTGTAAATTCTTACCTAATCTTACAATTTTGTTTAATTTATTGGAATCCTAAAAACATTTGTAAAATGTTTAGATTTATAAATGTGTGTTCTTTTTAGTAAAATAATTAAGTTAAAACTAATTATTTCCTGTGTATCAGTCATTGTTGCGTAAATTGTTTTTTAGTTATAATAGTAGCTGAACTAGTTACATTTCACTTTAATTTGAAATTTCAGAAACATATGACCGAAGCCTAGCTCAGATGATTGCAATTTAACTTTCACAAAGCACTAATTGAGGTATTTTTGTGGAAAAATGATGTTTTTTTTTCTGGAAAAATTGCATTCTGTGAGTCATGGAAGGTTACGAGCAGAAGTCATGGAAAGTCAGATTTCAAAACCCAAAATATAGCAAATACCCTGTAAATGTTTACTGCAAATTGTTTTAGGTTGCAACACATTGAAGAGTAAAAAAGCATTATGTAAATGCAAAAACCTATCTCATGATTTTCATCGGTTTATGAATCTATCTGAAGTTGTACAGCTAATTTTTTATAATGTTTTGATTTTCAGGTACTGGAATTTCCTCATCTCCGACTTTAGTAAATAAATATCTAAAGGAACAGGTATGTGTATTTCATAGCATTATAAAATTTTAAAATAAATCTTTTTTTTTTAATAGTTTGTACTTCCTGTTCCTAAATATAGTTTTTTTTTTTTTTTTTTTGTAATCTAAAAAGAAATTTGAAGACTTTTATAAATTAAACTTCAATGCACAGAAAATCCTTATTAAGTATTTTAAAGACATTAGGAGATTTCTCGCTTTAGAAATAGCCTTTATGTTTTTTTTTTTTTCTGGTTTTGACCAGTATTTTTCTTTAATGGTAATATTTTAAGGAAAGTTTTGATCTATTTAAAAAAAAATGTCCAACAATGTCTTTACTGCCACACAACATATTATTCAAGCCCAGTCGATATCCTCTGATTTGACGCTTAGTATTAAATTTGTTTTATTGCTTTCGGTAATAGATATCCAGAAGCCATCAAGTGAAACCAAACTGTTCAGTAAACTAGCTTGCTTTTAGGATTTTTGGGGCTTTTCCCTGTTTACATTTACAAAGAGGCTACTTTATCAATAGTATAGCTATTTGCTTATTTTAACTCCTGTTATCACTCAAAGTGTTTGACTGATTTTAAAACATTGTGTTTTTTGGAATTGGGTCGGGGTTGAAAATTGAATTTAAAAAAGCAAGGACATTAAGCACTTACATATTTAGATTTAAATTTCTGACTTTCTTTCTTTCTTTCTTTCTTTTTTTTTTTTTTTTTTTTTTTTTTTTTTTTTTTTTTTTTTTTTTGAAGCAGGGAAGCTTGCTGCTATTTAGCTTTATCTTGTATAGTATTGTTCTTTCATACCGCTATGCATTTAGGCAGGGTTCGCCGATATATATCACGATATATATCTGATATTTATTTTGAAAATATCATGATATTTTGATATTCTCGATATTTATTTTTTTAATCACGGTATTTTCAATAGAAAAATTATATTAATCATAGTAATATTGTTAATTTTTTATTAAAAATAACCAAAAAGTTATGTACTATATTTTTATGATGTATTAATACACCATAAGAAAAAAACAAAGTAAAATAATATTCCTTCGTTAAGTTGTATTTTATATTCATAAAATTTTTAGAAATGTAATAATTTTTAATTCATATTAAAAGTGCCTAGTTAAATGTTGGTCAGAAAAAAGAAAATGACTTATCACTGTGCACCTACTAGTGCATTTTTTTATTTCTGAATCATATGACTGGGTAAAAGTAACTAACAGAAGAAAAATGAGCAAAACAACAAAAGCTAAATTAACTCGATTAAAATTGGTGAAAGTGTAAATTAAATATTAGGTATAAATGATGAAAGAAACTTTAACTTTAAGTCTGCATATTGTAATAATAATATAAGAAAATAAAGAGTAATTTGTGGATGTATTTACCATTTTGAAGACTTTAGTTTGTGCAGATTTAAAATATCGGATATCTATCAAAATATTGGATATTTTCGAAAATATCATGGTAGTTTCAAACCCTGCATTTAGGTATTTATGCTTTCTGTAACTGATTATGCTTTATCCCATTTCAGGTTAAATCACTACAGTCTCAGCTTGATGAGTACATCAAACTTTCCAAAAACAAAGCAGATGTTGTTCTTGAGGATTGTAAGCGTGCATTAGAAAGCGCCAGGGAAAGAATCAAGCAAGATGAAGAAGAAAATAAGAAACTTCGGCATAAGTATGTACTCAAAAAAAAAAAAAAAAAAGTACAATCCATTTTCTCACTGTTAGTTCTGTAAAAATATCTTTGTTGGGTATTGTATTCGTTAAATTTAGTATGATTTGTATATTTATTGAAATGAAAAATTTAAATATTGTTATACAGTGGAACCTCGTTATCGCGACACCTGGATTTCACAATACTCCGGATTTCACGTCACTTTTTCAAAGTCACGATTTTATCTATGCAATGTTCCCGATTTTACGAGAGTTTAATGGGGAAACTCTGGTTATAACAGCACTTTGAGCTGCTCGCACAGAATCATTCTTTGCAATTGAAATATTTTTGGCGAAAAAATTAATACACCTGGAAAAGTTGATTGTGGGAATAATTGACTCTGACAAATGATAAGAGACATGTGTTATTATGAACCATGCGTACCTACCTCTTCAAGAAAAGGCGGGGGGCAAAGTTCTGAAAGCTACAAATTTCAGACTTTGACAAGAACATAAAGTATTATTACACCATGAAAAGATAAAGTAATTTATATTAGTCGTATTTGAGAAAAGCATTTACGCCATTTTGAAATCCCTTTTTAAAGGTCGAATGGGTTTGCAGTGTGAGCCGCATATGAACCGTGGGCCTGAAGTAGTTGAGTCTGGTTTAAGTGGTACCCGACTTTGTGGATTTTTGTTAACATATGTAGAGCAGACTTTTTTCTAACTCATATATAGATATAGCATTGTACTAGAGAGGGCAACATTTGCGTCGAGTTACCGGGATGGTCGAGCTATCCAAGTGTTGAGTTTCTGAGGTTCTATCTAATTTTTTAAAACTTAACCATTGACTGGTGCTTTTAACCTATAATTATTACAATTGAGAATGCTGAATATTTTTTGTTATATTTTTAAAGAAGAATACTAGTTTACCTATGTTGGAGATAATTGCCACTAGCCCCTTATTTTCAAAGCTGATTTTTAGGGTATTCCCGTGACCCAATTTGGTCCGAGTTTGGATATGTTATTCAGTATCAACTACTAACCCTAAAACCATCAAAAAAGCTTCTGTTGCAATTTCACCCGCATTCAACCGTATATTTTCTCAACTAATAGCATTAAGGGGGAAACCAGTTTAGACCTCTCAAAAAATCGACTCTTTTATGTCATAAAATGTTAGTAAAACTATTCAAGAATATGTTGCCAAAATTTGAAGGAAAAATTCTAATTAGTTCCGTTGCTATGAGCACTTACTGGGGAGGGGTGAGTGGGAGATTCGAAAACATTCAGGGCTTTTTTTTTTTTCAAATGCGTTTTTCTCGAAACAACTTTGTTTCAACTGGTGTGCATTCTAGCTCAAAGGGTTTTGGACCAATCATTCTGAAAATTTGTGTGAATATTCTTTATTCAATTATACTCTATATGAACTTAACTCTTTGACAATATTATTATAAAAATATTTTTTTTAATGCAAGAAATGTGAAAACAAAATGGTAGAAAAGCATAACATTGTAATCAAATGTCTAAAAAACGAGCAATTTTCAACTTTTTTTTTAAAATTACAATTAGGTTTATATTCTTATGAAATATGTTGTTTACGAGTTATTATTTTTTGTAGATTGCAAAAGCTTGAAACTGAAATGCTGGAAAATCAACAAAAAATTGCCAAGAAGAAAGACAAAGAAGATAACGGTATAGAGAGTAATGGCCAAAAAGAACCCCTTAGTTCTCGATCTTCTAGAGGAAAATCTTCTGGGAGCACTGAATCCATCTCGGATGTTGCCTCAGGCTTTAAAGACATGCATTTATCCTTAATTTTGCTGTCAAAAATTCTTTCTAAACTCAAATCCATATTGAATAATATTCATAACACTAAAATATTTTTGAAAACTCTGGACAGTTCTCAGGTCCCACCTTCTAGCCTCCCAGACTATGCAGAAAATACAGATATTGTACAACTTGAGACTTACGCAAGGCAATGCACTCGTTTGACTTATGATGTTAACTGTATGCAAAAAGCTTTGGCAAATAAGTACTTTTTCAAACAGTCTAGAGGAGCTGAGAAAGTCGAATCTATAGTGCCTAATGTGCT
This sequence comes from Uloborus diversus, assembly GCF_026930045.1. Taxonomy (NCBI): domain Eukaryota; kingdom Metazoa; phylum Arthropoda; class Arachnida; order Araneae; family Uloboridae; genus Uloborus; species Uloborus diversus. The sequence goes on from NC_072731.1 coordinate 249,425,515, forward strand.
GATGGATAACTTACAAGATGTTTTAAGAGATCTTGCAAACAGTACAACAGAAGCTGATTTAATTATTTTAAACTTGAATCGATCTCGGTTTTTCGAACAATTACAGTGTGCTCCGGGAAAGGAAAGAAAAGCTGAGAGTCCTACTAGTTGTTTGAAGGATGCAGCTGAATTCAAAAAACTTATTAACACTTATAAATGCGTCGGTGGCTCAATTTCGAAAGCCATCAATCTTACCGAAAAGGCTTTGTTAAAGTGTGAGGTGAGTGACTTTGTTGAAGTTATAGATGTGCCAGGAACGTCATATTCTGTGGACAAAAAAAAGTTGGAACCAAAGATTGTTAGGAACTTAAGTTCTGAATGGGTTGATAAAGGTGCGTTGCCTCTTAAATCTTATGAAGTTATGAAAGAAAAGAAAGTTCCTAAGCAGCTACAAAACTCTGGCAGGAATTTTGACAAAGGAGAGTCTCGCTCAAAATCGGCAAATTTTTCAAATGTTCATAGTCAGTCAAAAAGAGATAAAGAATCTAGAAATTCAACACCAGAATGCTTTGAGCTGGAGGAAGAGTTGACAAAAACTGCATCGGATTTTCCTAGACAGCATGTTAAAGGGATGTATGTAAACTTACCGTCTGAACATTGCTCTCAGCTCAAATCCCAGGCATTCCCTACAACTCAGCTAAGGGCAGAAGATAAAGTATTCAAGCATTCAAAAGCATGTGGACCAAAGGTGACTTATTATTATTTATTCTTTTATTTAAAGAAAATGAATTTAGTATTGCATAAATAATATAGAGCATCCACCAAGTAAAACTTTTTTTACTAGTTTTTTCTTTTTCTCTCCTTTTGTAGTCACTTTCAAGACACTCTTTTTAAAAGATAGTGACTACAAAAGCCGTTTACCAAAAGTATTTAGATGAGAGATAGTGAAAAAAAATATGTTCTTTCAATTTTCTTGGATTGTTTAGATGTTTATTAAGGATTTGCTTAGTAATGCGTACAATAAAGATGCAGTAGTATTTTTCTAATTTTTGGGTGGAATAAAGCTCTGCTATCCTACTTTTTATTCTCTTTGATCAAGATGTTCCTCAAGAAAGCAGTAAATTCCAAAGGTTCCCTACATTAGTGCTACCAGAACTACCTTCTGGAAGTTTATTTTTAAAAACAAAACTAAGGACGCCCATATGCAAAATTTTAATGGGGGGGGGGGCTCAAAAATTTCCCCCATGGTTTAGCAGAATATTTTCCCCATGGAAACCGATTTCAGTAGGGTCTGGTGGGGGAAAGTGGTCAATGGGGTAAAGTGGTCAGTCGTCAAATAAATGGCTATAGCTTGGAAATAAATGTTCGAATGAATGTGAAAATTTTATTATAGAGTAGGGTAGTTAGACACTACATTTTGAGTACAAAATTTTACAACTGGCAAAATGTTATTCGGTAAAAAAAAATATTTTATGTCATAATGAAAAGTTTTTAAATCTAAAGACCTCTTTTAACTTCCTTGGGAAATTTTGTTTGTTAGAATTATGAACAGATTGACTGCATAGGAAGCTTCCTACATGTCTCAAGAACTCTTACTCATTAGCAGTTAGCTGAATCTATTTTAGATAATTTTTTAGAACAATTTTAGTAAGATGGGGTAAAGTGGTCATAATATTAGGCTTAACAAGTATTGTTCTTCTAATGTCACTTGATCATTAAGTATAAGGCAGATATAAATTAAATATTAATTTCACTTAATATATATTGTTTTTTCAGTAAATGGAGTTAAATATACGAGTATATGCGTAAGTATACGCATATACTCGTGTAGGCACGTATATAGACGTATTCACATAAATGCACCAATAAATACATATATGGGTATCTGCAAGTATTTTTATTCTATACAGATATACGTTCGACTATAACGTATATACTCGTTTATATATATATAAATACTTATATACTCAGGTAGACACTCATATACGCGTACGTACTCGAGTAGACACTTACATACAAACATATGATATACAAGTATACAGGATGAGTTTAAACTTTTAAGCAATTTATTAAAAGGAGTTAGAGGGGAGGATAAGAAGCAAGAATCACATAAGGAAACAAACACAGTACTGACGCGCTACATGAACGCAAAAGTCAGAAACTGATGGATGCAAAACTGGTAGAAAATTTATTACACAAAGACAATTTTACACAACATTTTAGGTTTCAAGAAAATTTTAAAGCGATTGATGAAATTTGCGGCCTGCAGCTGTGATATATGTGCGTCACAATCACAAAGCACGCTCTGTTACAATAACGAGACTTTTGAAAAACTTTCATCAGCCGATGCGCCTTTGTTGCGATGCTTGTATTAGAGCTACAGGCCGTAACTTTTAACAACTGCTCTAAATATTTCTTAAAAACTAAAATCTTGGGCAAAATCATCTTTGTGTAACAAATTGTTGATTTGTTTTGCATCCATCAGTTTCTGGCATTGTGTGCATGTAGCGCGTCAGCGAACGTGAGTTCTTTATAATTCTTTGCTTCTTATCCTCCCCTCTCACACCCCTTAGATTTTTGTCCAAGATCTTGTTTTCACTCTGTAGGCACATATTTATATAAGCTTGTATACTCGTGTATACATACATGTACTTGTGTATACACGTAAATGTACGTATATACGTCTATACAGGTATATAACCATGTTTGCACGTATACATACGTATACGCGTGCTTCACAATGTGAGTAGACACGTACCCCCAAACATACACTGGATGTATCCACGAATTAACTCGTGTATACCCGTATATTTGTGTATGTACACTTATATATACGTGTATACGTCTACTGTACACGTATATACTCATGTATGCACGTATATACTCAAGATACAAGTGCATACACTCATATGATGTTCGTTTACACACATATACACCCGTACATACGCGTGACACGTATATACTCATGTATACACGCATACACTCCTGTAGCTTATCACATATACATGCTTATATATACGTATATGCTTGAGTAGGCACGTGCATGCATGTATCTGATGCATACATGTATCTACTCATATATGAACGTGTTTACTAATGTTTACACGACACGTATATACTCATGTATACTCACATATGCTTGTGCATATACTTGTAACTATAAAAATAAGCGAAATATACAAATATTAGGGTTGTTTATAATGGTTTTGCATCTATTTTTAACTATGACCACTTTAAGCCATGCTATAACCACTTTCCCCCACCCCATGGGGTAAAGTGGTCATAAATACAAAGGGAAAAGAAAGGGTTATAAAGCTACTTAAATCAATATTTATTTTCCCAAAACTCAATGTACCGTGTTCTTCAATATTGCAATGTAAAATAAAAACAAAAAAAGTTTAAGTGTTTAAAGAATTTATTGTATTTATTATTCACCCAAGTTGAAAACCTACGATTTTATGACCACTTTACCCCACCAGACCCTACAGATTAGAGATATTAAAATTTGACAATTTAGTAGCTTATTCATTAATGGCTGGAAAAGAAATTTTTATGCATTTTTGAAAATAAAAAAACACTAAAAGAAAGGAAGTTCTCATTTCTAAGGGGGGTGGCTTGAGCCCTCCTTGCCCCCCTGTATGGGTGCACTTGATCAAAACAGTTCTTACATGTATATAAACTGATGCATTAGGATTGGCAATAGTATTAAAACCAACGCCTCTGGGGGGTGTTTTGACCCCCCTCCTCTTTGCTGCACCACTGTTCCTTATAATGCCAAAGATTGAATACCTCTGGTGTAAATATTCTCTTCATGAGTGATTTCCATATGTTTCTTTCCATTCTTTGCAATATATTCATGGTTTTATTTTATGTTTTAATTTATTTATGCAAGTCGTGAACAAAAAATGAATGCAATAATAAAAGAGAGGTTTTAATTCTTCTAATTTCTCTTTCTTGAGCTGGAATATTAGGTGCAACTGACATATATTTTTATTTCATTTTAAACTTAGGCTAAAACTGGAACATCAGAAGATTTGGAAAAACTGATTAAAATTTATAAAAATGCAATGAGTGAGGCAGAAGATCTTGGAGTAGGAAAGTCTGAATTAAAGGCCCTTTCTAGCAAGTAAGTTTTTATTCTGTCTTTTTATTTTATTTATTTTTTTTTTCATGAAATTTATGATTTTGAAATGAAACTATTTTATGTAAAGCATAGTTTTAACTCCCCACCTCATTTTATCTTTTTTTTTAATGTTTTTTATTGTGAAAGGAGTTTTTCTTCTTACATTTAATGAATGTGTTGCTGAATATTGAAAAAAATAAATATAAAAAGTAAATTAAAAGAAAGAAAAGAAAATCTGGGTATTGCTAAACTTGCAGTCTTTTTTAACCCCTGACACACAAAGGAAGGGGTTTATAAGTTTGACGTGTCTGTGTATCTGTCTGTGGCACTCTAGCGCCTAAACAGATGGACCGATTTTGAAAAAAAAAAATTTGTTCGGAAGGAGAGTTGATCGAGAGTGTTCTTAGCTAGGTTACATCTTTGGATGACAATAATTAACGAAGATATTAATAAAAAACCTCTAAAAGGTTTTTCACCATTTTTATAGTGAAAACATAGTTACAAATTTTAAATTTAATACCAAAATAAGGGGAAAAAAATCCGCATCTGATAGAATGTGTTTGGAACTTCCATGTTTCATAGAATTCAAATTATAACGTTTTTTAAAAGCAGATGTTAATAACGGCTAAGCCTTTTATTCATGCGATTGATAACAGAATTCATTGTTGCCAACAAGGAAATAAAACGCAATGATTTAAAATTTTTTATCTGTTGCCAGTTTCTATATAACAAATGAAATACTTGACATTGATTTTTAATAATGTAAGGCTTTTAAAAGGATTTTGAATTTTCCCTCTTGATTCGACAGTTGCAACTCGTCTTGGGTTTTTAAAATTTCTAATTTTATCATTGCTTGTTAGCTTCTAAGTAGCATATAAAAGTAAAGGCCACAATTTAAAATTTGTTTCACTTTTAATAAATTTTTTCTGCGTTATTGTGTTTTTACTGCTGTGTCCATAAATAATTAATATCCATGTTGATTTCAGAAATTCGGCTGGATTTCTCATACATGGTATTTTTAATTTTACTTACCTGTATTTAAAAAAATCTTGTTATAGCACGTAATAGTAAAACAATGTTTTCAAATCCGTATCCCTATTTAGAAACGTTTCTACTCAATGATTCCTGGTAAGAAAAAAAAAAGGTGAAACTTGGGAGGAGTTTAAAAATATGGCAACACAATGAGTCAGTCTCATTATCTAAAATTAAGAACATTCAACTGGAGAATTGGAGACTAAAGATTCATAACTTCAAACTATCTATGTATCATTATCTAACTCAGTGTTTCTCTTTTTTTTTTTTTTTTTTTGACCCAGACAGTAAAATTAAGTGAAAAAAATTCATGGACCAGTGATTTATTTATTTTTTTGCATAAAAAATCAGTCCTCCGGTCACTACAAAATTAAGCCTAATTTTTGTCCATGGGGCTCATAATGTTATGAAAAGATTGCTACTCTTCTTTAATGAGCTTTAAATTAGTGAAGCTGTGAAACAATGGAAAGCATATGTTGTTACTTCATTAAAATGAGCAGAATAATGCATAATAAATCTGACAGGAGAGGGGGGGGGGGTGTCAAATAACATGGCCAGGGAACTTTGATTGAGTATTTGACGAGATGTTTGAATTATTGTTACATCCATGACAAATGAATTGTATTTTGGTACATATACTTATCCGTCAATCAACTTTTACCCCCTCCCACCAAAAAATTCAAATGTCATTGCTGACATTGTGTGCACACATGTACCATGCAGAGTACAAATAAGAAAGAAATCAAAATGTTTGAACGAACTGCCCAAGGCCATCAAAACTACATTCAATTGCAGTAAAAATAAACAAAACACATGGATTTTATTTATTGTTTTATTTTTTTGCTCAAAATGAAGACAAAACAAACCTTAAGCATAAAATTTTTGAGCTTCTGATGGGAGGGTTCCTCTCCTATATAATATACTAACAGTACCCGCACAGCGATGCTTGTGCTAAAAATTTAAAGAAAATCCATTGAATTAGAAAAAAACAAATTATATCAAAATTACATTTGCAGTAGCTTTCAAATGTAAAAAACTCCATAATTCACACTAAATTCACCAAGCGACTTTCTAATTGAAAATAAAATCAATTAACATACTCACAATGAATTTGAAATAAAGTAATAACAGTAAAATATTCATAAGCAAAAAAGGCAACTTCCTTCAAAATTGTCTGGAAAATGGACCTAATGTTATAGTTGAAAATTGTCTGGAAAGTGAACCTAGTGTTATAGCAATTTCTCGAAAGAGAAGCATTGAAAATTGGCTCAATTAGAATCAAATACAAAAGTGACGACCAGCAACAAACTCTGGGCCCAGCTAGACTGGTTCCTAGTCAATTTACAATCCCCAGTGAAGATCAATGGCCCTCTTAAAACTATCTACTCCCTTGCTCATTACCACCTCTTCCGGTAAGCTGTTCCAAGGTTCCACTACCCTGCTGAAATAATAATTTTTCCTAATATCCATGTTAGTCTGAGATTTAAATAGCTTAAAACAGTGACCCCTTGTTCTGTTTTCAGTGCTAAACTTCAGCCCCGTAACATCTTTCATTTTAATAAATTTAAACAACTGAATCATGTCCCCTCGGTTTCTTCTTTGCTCAAGACTGTACATTTTTAGCCTTCTAAGCCTGGAATCATAGTCTAAGTGAGGAAGTCCATTTATTAGCCTTGTAGCTCGCCTTTGAACCCTTTCCAATACATTAATGTCTTTCTTAAGATAAGGAGACCAAAACTGAACAGCATACTCCAAATGAGGTCTTACCAAACTTCTATATAAAGGCAGAAGAACTTCTTTAGATTTGTTTGAAATAGATCTATTGATAAACCCGAGCATCTTATTGGCTTTGTTACTAGCAATGCTGCACTGTTGGCTAAACTTTAAATCCTGACTTATTAAGAGCCCCAGATCAGTAACTTTTTCTGTCTGACTAATGACCGAACCTTGTAAATAATAACTTGTACACTTATTTCCATGCCCCAAATGTAGCACTTGACATTTCCCAACATTAACAGCCATACCCCATTTATCAGCCCACTCACTAATATGATCTAGATCCTCTTGCAGCTGATTTGCTTGTTCTTCATTTTCTACACTCCCCATAACTTTGACATCATCAGCAAAACAATTCATGTTCCCAGAAATATTTTTATGAAGATCGTTCATAAAAACAATGAACAAAACAGGCCTTAACACTGATCCTTGGGGAACCCCGCTTAAAACCTCACTCCAATTAGAATAATTTCCCCTTACAACTAAGTTTTGTTTCCTTCCAGTCAGCCGGTTTTTTACTTAAATGAAAGTTTTCTCTCTTATTCCTATATCAGCTAATTTGCTAAGTTGAGCAACATGCAGTACCTTATCGAAAGCTTTTTGAAAATCAATGTAAACAACATCTACAGTCTTCTTATTGTCCAAAGCCATCGTAACTTTGTCATAGAAATGTAATAAATAACACAGATGCACAAGATTTACCTTTCCAGAAACCGTACTGAAAATTAGCTAAAATCGCTTATATATCCTTTTCTAATTAATTGAGAAAAATGGAACAAACATCATCTTGTTTGGGAAGAAAAACCCTTTCCAACGATATATAATGTTTGTGGGGGTGGGGTTATTTTTTACCCCTAATTAGCCAAAATTTAGCTTAATTAGTTCATTAAAAAAGCTAATTCAAAATTTAGAACTTCGGCTTCGAGTTGCATGGGTCCGGGGCACGTTCGAATTTTTGTGCCAAGTTTCAGGGCTGTAGGTGCTATGGGGTCTTCTGGCCATCGGGTACAAACAAATAAAGAAACAAAATAACACCTTCACCTTTATTTATATAGATCATATATTCTTTTTAATTTCTTTATTTTTCTGTCTGTAACTTGTTTATTTAAATTTTCAATTTTTGAGGAAGAAAAATCTTTTTTTTTATCACGGGTATGTAAAAATCTCTGGAGACCAGCGGGATATTTCTGCAGACTAGTGTCAGTCCACCATACCAGTGGTTGGGAACCACTAATCTGACTTCCATTTAGTTCCAACAATTGAGTTTGTAGAAATCTTGTGTAGTACATGTTTTATTCCATGTTATTCATGCTTAATTTATAATGACGAAAGACAATCCGGCTTATTCTGTCTTATACTGATAAAACTTCTCACACTTTCATATCTTAATATATGAAAATCTTCTGTGCGGACGTTTGTCACCATAAGGCTTTTAAACATCTGGACCGATTTTGATCAAATTTTTTGTGTGTAATTAAGTTGTGGCAAGCATGGTTTCGAAGCGCAATGGATCGAATTGGAGATGTCTTATTTAATTAATTAATTAATTAACACTTTGAATGGTTTTTTCTCCCAAATGATTAATATTTATTTTAACCTATTGTTGAGCGAGAACTGAAATAAATATTTAACCTGTTGCCAAAGGACAATAAGAAAGCAAGCTCTGCTTTTTGTAATGAAATCTCCTACTGTGATATGTCAATTGAGAATAGATAAAACGTAGAGAGAGAGACAATGAAGGCTTCATCTCTCTTGAAAGCAACAATTTTAGGTCTGTGATATATTTTAAAGTAAAGTACTGGAAGGTTCACGCGAAACATGTGTTCTGTCATCGTAGTTGAACCATGTGACCGGATCGGTGATTTAGCAGACCCGGACTGGCCAGGTCGGCTAGTAGTCTTTATATAACTTACATTCTAATCTTTTTGTATGTTAACACAATTGATTAACAATTTGTTGTTTTAGGCTAAAACTGACTGAAGAGTTTCTTGAATTAGAGCAAATAGAAGAAGGTAAAGAAAATGAAGATAGAAGCATTTCATCAAAACAGACTCAGAGTATACTTACTTCTCGTTCATCTACAGATGATATAATAAGATGGATAAACAGAACTCTTGCAAAAGTGAAACAAGTTGAAAGTAAAGAATGTCTACAAGATGATGAATTATGCAAGAATTTAGAAGAAAAAATAAACGGTTTAGCTAAAAGGTTAAAAGAGCTTTCCGAAGAGTTCAGTGTAAGAAATTATTTAAATTTTGCTTGTTAGTTCTTTTAAAGTAATTTGATTAATGATGTTTTAAATTTTATCAATGTGCTGTTTTAGTTGTCTCAAAATTGTTAATTATTCTTTGGGTGCAAAATATTTGGCATACTTCTTTTAAAAGTTTAAATTTTCCGCTCTATCATATTTTCTGGCGTAAGCGATGCAGGGCTTACAAGAGAAATGAGTATATAAATTGCCAATGCAGCAGATACAACAGATAGGGCGCATTCGTTTTGTTTTTTTTGTTTTTTTATTTTACCATATTTCAGAAAAAAATAAAATGTTTTAAGAAGAAGCAGAAGAGCAAAATGTAATGAATTTGATTTAAAATGATTTTAAACGTGTTCAACTTTTAATCTGGTTTATGAAAAGCAATTTTTATTTTCTTGCAATCCACCAATTAGTATAAAATGTATTTTTTTCTCCTAGAGATTTTTGCATGAACACTTCTTAGGCTCTAATTAGTTATACAATGATCTTAAATAAGGAAAACCACCTTCGACCAAAGTAACCCAAACGTAAGATTAACATTGACCCAAATAAAAAAACAATTGACAAGAGTAATAACAGTTTAAAAAAATAATAACTCTTCTAAAAGTTAAATTAAAAGTATTCTAGATGCGTAAAAAGGTTTTCACAGCTTAGGAATAGTTGCAAAGTTATTGAGAAGAGATGAAGTGGGAAAAGTTGCCCGTATTCACGGTAATTTACTATTAGTAATTGTAGTAAACAAAAATATTTAAAAAAGGAAAGAAAATTGGAACATTTAATCTGTTTAATTTGCATTCCAGTTTCCTTTAAAAAACAGCTAACAAAAATACTTTTACTTCGTTTAACTTGAGGTGCAGTGCATATAATAAAGTTTTTTATTTCTTTAATAAATATTACGATGTGGCATATATACTCCCAAAAATACCCTGCATGAAACATTAAAATAAGAGGCTAACAAACGCTCTTACAATAGCAAAATTTTCAGTTATTATTTTATAATTATTTTTTTATATTGCAGGTACAAAACCTACGCCAACAATTCTCTGAATATTCATCTGCAACAATGAATAAATTAGAAACTTTAGCAAAACAGACTAGAGATTCCGTTAGTGCTGCTGAAGCTCAGATTGGTACTTATAAAGCAAATGTAAAAATTCTATCTCAAAAGTAAGTTTAAATATGTTTATGTGCTTTGACACTTTCAATATTATTTGTACAAGGAAGCATAAAAATTATTAAAAATATTGAAACTGTGATCATAGCTGGTATATATCTACATATGGTTCTTGAATATTTAGTTCTGATTCACATGAATTTAACTTTTTTTAATGAGCTTAACTTTTCTGTATGTAATGGAATAGTTTAAAAATAAATCAACTTCCATAATATTTATTGAAAATAATGTATTTAAGATTATATATAAGTTTGGCTGTTATAAAAAGTTGAAAATGTTTTCTGTTTGTTTTTATTTCATCATTAATTGAGATTAAATGAGAACACATTTTTCAATTTTGCTGAACTTAATCCTCTTTGTACACTTTTGTTTTGAATCACTAGGAGGCTCTGCTGAGGGTGAGCAGGATGAGGACACTCATTCTGCTCGCTGATGCTCAACAACACCCAAAGATTCACAAATGCAAAGATTTAAACCGCCTATTAGAAAGAATGATTATAAACACGTTACAAGTTCTGTTTTTGGAACAATATAAAAATCTCCCTCTCCTTCCCATAGAAAATTAAAAATTTTAAAAACCTCCGACGGAGTCGCAACTGTAGAATCAAGAGGGAAAATTGAGAATCCTTTTAAAAGCCTTATACTATTAAAAATCAATGTCAAGTATCAAGTATTTTGTTTGTTATTAAATAGAAACAGATAAAAATTTTAAATCATTGCTTTTAATTTTCTTGTCAGCCAACAATGAATTTGGTTACTAATTGCGTGAATAAAGGCCTAGCAGTTATTGAAAATCTGCTTTTAAAGAACGTTATAATTCAAATTCTATGAAAAAGGGAAGTTCCAAATGCATTCTATCAGATGCAGAAAAAAAATCTCTTTATTTTGGTATTAAATTTAAAAAAATTTTAACTATGTTTTCACTGCAAAAATGCCGAAAAAACGTTTTAGAGGTTTTTAATTAATGTCTATGTTAATTAATGTCATCCAAATATGCAACCTAGCTAAGGATACTCTCGATCTACTCTCCTTTCGAACAAATTTTTTTTCTTCAAAATCGGTTAATCCGTTTAGGCACTAGAGTGCCACAGACAGACGCACAGATACACAGACACGTCAAACTTATAACCCCCTTCCATTGTTTGTTGGGGATTAAAAATTAGAACAAGCTCTATTTGATGCAGAAAAAAGTAACTTCACAAACGATATAGAATGTTTAACAGTGTGGGAAATCTTTAATCCCTTTAACACTTAATGTGAAATTTTAGCTTAAAAAAATAATTACAAAAAAACTAATTCGAAATTAAAAATAAAAAACCCCTCAGTGCAGCCCCCAAGGGTTGAAGTAATTTTGTACAGAATGTCAAGGCTGCTGGTGTTATGGGTTCTCCTGGACACAGGCCTGCCTCAGATATCCTTTCAGTTTCTCAGGTGTTAGGTTTTTTTAATGTATAGAGACACAACTTAAACAAAGAAGGTTTGTTTTCAAAATTTCCTTAAGAAACTTAATAAAATAAAAATTAATTACTTTTTTTAGTGTTTGTTTAAAAGGGTTAGACTAAAATCAAGAATATGTTCTTGTTTTTGAGTGTTTTTTCCAAGAACTGTTTGGGGAACAATTTTGAAAATTTGGCCATGTGTATATGTTGAACCCCAACTTTTATCATCATTTTTGCCCTAAATTTCTTGACTTATGCACGAGTGTATATACAGTAGAGAATTTTGGTGGAGCAATCTATCTTCATCAACTTTAGTTGAAAAACAAAGTTATGATAAGAAAATTTGCTTTCCATAGTTTGATACTATGAATTCAGCTACATAATGCAAGATCAGTGCTTTCATCTGTGTAAGGTGCAAAGCACAATCCAACTGACTCATATAGTTTGGCAATCTGCTCGATCTATAAAAGGCAATAACCTTTGACAAAGGGGTTGTTTGTAACCTCCAAATATACATATGAAACTTAATATGTAGGCTAGTATGTAACGAGTATAATATTGTGTAACAAGTATAATATTGTGTATTATTGTAATATTGTGTAGTATAATACTGTACAAGATTTCTTACGACGTAAGAAATCACTTAAACTATTTGTAAGCAAGTTGGGGCGGGGGGGGGGGGGGGGGACTCTTACTTTCATTCTCAAACGCATTTTAAGCTTCCATGACTTACTTGCACTCTTGGGCTCATTCAAATTTTTCCAGGGGGAGGGGGTGGGGTCAAGGAAATAATCTCAATGAATATTACACCATAAAAGAACAAAATCCCGCCCATCTATATGCAAATACACGGATTTTTTGAAACCTAGGAATGCTCAAAAGTAACCTTCTTAAATGACGGGCCTGCTTTAATTCAAAAATGTCTTTTAACTGAAGAATAAAGTTCTTCATGTCTGTACCTTAAAGACTTTTTCCCCCAAATGTAATAAGTATTATTTTTACTGTAATTAAACTTGCAATTATTGGGATAAATGTTGAATACTTGTTTTGTTTCAAAAGAATGTTTTCGATGATTTTTTATTTTTAAAAGTTTGATTCTGTGCTTGAGCATTGCATTTGTACAGTTTATTATGTGTAAAATGCAGACTTGTGTTTTTACCTCACATTGTCAAATACACATTTGTAAAATATGGAATATCTTTGAAGCTTGAGTATTAATTTTGTGAATTTTGCTTTATGTTAGGCTGAAAGATACTGAAGAACTTCTTCGCGAGAGTGTAAATGAATGTCTGTCTCTGAAACAAAAGTTGAAATCAGAAGAAGAGAAAAGAGAGAAGCAGAAAATGGCATTTTATTCGGAGCTCAAGCAAAAAGTGTCACAAGTGGCTGAGATTGAAGAACTGGAAAAAATACTTGATGATGTTATGTCTTCAGAGGTAGTAATCTCCAAAGATAAAAGGAGACCATCTGGTCCTTATGAATGCATGTACTGCAAACAGGGACCAGGTCATAAAATGTGTGAAGAAAAAATTAAAGATTTGAGAGCTAACAATCGGAAGCTAAGCACAGAAATGAAGGTAAATAATAAAATATGTTTATGAATTATTATTTTTTAAATCTTTATTATTATATACTTCCCTATATTTATAATTTCTTTGACTAAGAGAAGAAAAATATATTTTAACCATGTAGAGATTTTTTAAAGATCTTCAGCAGCCATGATAGAACCAAATTCAATTTGGAATTCTCATGAAGTACATTTGCTCATAAAGCCATAGGACTGAACCAGTGGTTGGCAGTAGTGCGCTACAAGTAGCGATCCTGCTGTAGTAGCTACATTTTTTAGTAGTTTGTCGTGTAGCTCACTACTTTAAAAAAAAGTAGAGTAGCGAGTAGTTCTCTACAAAAAAAAGGTATTTCGTAGCCATTTTTGACAACTACTTTTGAATAAATAAATAAATAAATAAATTTAAAAAAAAAAGTTTTCAAACAAATCTGACTAGTGCAAACCTTGCGCGTGTAAAACTTGCACCAATCAGATTCTTAACACTGAAAAATACGAGCTAACTTCTGACATAATATTTTGACGCCATAGTTATATCTATTTGACACCATTAGTTTGTTTGGCATAGAAACTTTCAAATTTCCCCAATATTAGCCTTGAATAGAGCATGGCTTAGAAGGAAAGGAATGGAAATTTTTCTGCTTCATACAAACTTTGCCCGTTAAGCAAAAAGCTTTCGATATCAATTGCCATTTGCACATGCAGTCGAATATCAACTTAGGTGATGAATGCGTTCCAAAACTCTAGGTTGATGTTTCCCTTAGTGGAAAAGGGTATCTATACAAATTTTTATGAACATACCAATTATTTTAGACTCTTAAAATCTCAAGCTGTTTTAACCCATTTCTTAACTTCACGTTATCGAATTTATACATAGAGAACTGAAGTTTTACTGTACTTTTAAAAAAGCTGTGTCATTGAATAAAAATGCATTTAGGATGCACAAAAGCAAGAGGAGAGAATGGCATTAAATGAGACGGTACATATGTTACGTATAGTATGTAGCAATAATAAAATGCAGCACAACAATTACTTGTACAGTAGATACAGTAATTTTATTCAACCCACCATTTAGTTACAATATATCAAAAATCTGTACATTTCTTCATTTATCTGAAATTTTCTGTTTTTCCTACCATTTTCAAACTTTAGCCAAACAGCCCTGCTTATGTGAAATTTTGTTTCATCAATTTCATATTTTTACTTTAACAATCTGATGTTTTGACTAGTATGGTGTGGGGAATTTCTGCTTTTGGTGATGCTAAAGGGAAATTCCATACAGGAAACTAATATTTAGTACCCAAGAAAGAAGTTGATATAAGCCCTGCGCTTCCGCTCCGAAAAGTTTTGTGTTGTGAGTGAGGAATTCGCATCAGCTGCAAAATTTGTTTCTTGAGAAAAACTCGCTATATAGCCATTTCGCATTTGTCAAATTGCGTTTTAGCCAAGTCCACTGTTGTAAAAATTTGCACATTGAAGTAAAATAAGCATTTTGAGGTATGCTTCATGTTTTGAATAATTAGTAGTACCTTTGGGGATATTTTCTATTTCTTTATTTTCTTTTTTTTTTACTGATTGAGTGTTGTTGTATTAACGTAATAAAAGTCAATTATTAAATAGTCAGTTTTTGAGGTTATTCTTTAAAATTGAAAAATGCTTTTGTTTCATTTTATAAGGGGCGAAAGAAAAGAGATGGTGTCCAGGTCTGCACCCGTTAATTAATTCCCACAAAATATAGTTCCTTTAAAATTAATTCCTATTAATGAAAATTAAAGTTTTCTCTTTTGTTAAAAGATGCTTTTCATCATCTAAATGAATTTTATGCATATGTATGTCTATGTAAAATATAAATCAAATTATGACTGGATCTGTCTCAATTTCAAGTAGCTGAGTTACACTTCTTGAGTGAAATATTTACTGTCAGGAAAGGATTAAAAATTTGAAGGTTGAATTCTTCCTGCTTTTAAATCCTTATTGCAGGGAATATTGGTAATAATCGTAAAAAATGTTTGGATTGATGAATCGGCTCAGTAAAGGAAAGAAAGAATAAATAATTTATAGCAATGTTCCATGTTCAAATGAGCCAATATATCAATCTAAACAACTTTTTGATTTTTTTCATTCAATCCTCAAGCGGTGTGTATTTGCATGTGTTTTTATTTATTTATTGTTTTTTTAAAGTAGCGAAGCAGCGACTACTTTTCAAAAGTCATTTGTAGTTGCTATATTTTTAGAAAAGTAGTTGTTGTAGTTAACTACATTTGTACTCAAGTAGTTGTAGTTGGCTACAAAAAAAAAAAATGTAGTTTTTCCAACCACTGGACTAGACTAAGATTAAGGAGCACTGAATAGAAAAAAAAATGAATACAGGATTATTAAAATTTTTAACTCTCCCATTGATTTATTAATTAAGTATTTTCTTCTCTCTCTCTTTTTTTTTTTTGGAATTATTAAACTTCTCTTGAAAACTGATTAAAAAATCATGCATAATGAGGATATTCTGAAAAATTCACTAAAAAAAGTTTTAAAAATAATTATTGATGATTCAGAAAGTTAATTGAAAATTGGAAAAACAAAGTAAAATTGCATTGCAACCAAACTAATTTACGAATTTCAGTTTCTGTGGCTCCCGTTTCTAGTTAATTGTCGTAGTTAAATATCATCATTAATATAAATAAAGTTTGAGTATTAAGTTGCATATAATTTTTGGTCTTATACTCAATAGACATGTAAACAAATGCTTAAAATTAAAAGGATGATTGTAATACATCAAGGGTTATGATGCATAACCACTCTGACCAAAATTTTTACTGGGATTTTTAAAATTAAAGTGGGAGCAGTTTCTTTCTTTCTTTTTTACTTTCTTCTATATCTAATATATAGAAGAAAGTATTGGATTCGTGCAAATTTTCGAATTTTGACGGATTCGAATGTTTTGAGGTGTGCTGAGTCCATTTCGACCATTTTTGGAAAATGTCTGTCTGTCTGTGTGTATGTGTGTCACGTCTGTGTGTGACCAGTTTTTTGTGGCCGCTCTACAACAAAAACTACCGCATGAAATCGAACGAAATTTAGTACACATATGTGCCCCTATGTGAACTTGTGCCCATTAGTTTTTGGCGCGAATTCCTCCAAGGGGGGTGGAGCAATGGGACGTTTTTTGAGTTACGCGTGATTGCTATTCCTCAGGAAGTAACTGGCGGAATCAAACAAAATTTGGTCCATATGTTGCCAGTAACAGAAACAAGTGCTGATTCAATTATGGTGTCAATAACTCAAACGGGGCTATAGAACGTTTTTTGTCGTCAATTGTGACTGCTGTATCTCAAGAAATAATGAACGGAATGAAAGAAAAATTTATCGGCAAGTAGCCCTTAGTGGGTATAAAAGCGGATTTTATTTTGGTGTCAACAGCTAAAAAGGGGGTAGCGCAATCGCCCGTTCTTTTTTTCCATTGTGAGTGCCCTATCTCAAGAAGTAATGCTACGTTCTGGTTGAAATTTGGAATATATGTGAATCCATTTGTAAACAGGCTTTGGTTCAGTTTTGGCGCCAATTGCGCCAAGAGGTGCTGATTTATTTTTATTATCATTATTTTTTAGCGAATAAAAATAGCTTTATTAGTGCAACAGTAAGAAAGATAAATCGTAATAGATTATGGTCTGCTTATTTCTCGTGATTTTAATTGTATGGAAATGATCGGAAATATTATTTCAATGATTTAAAATTTTTAACTGTTGCCATCTTATGTTTGTTAACAAATAAAATATTTGTAATTAATTCAAGCAAGGCTTTTAAAATAACTTTCAATTTTCGCTCTTTGCTTTGCTTTTGCAATAATGCAGACATTGGGATGGTCGTCAAGTTTTTTCATGTGTAATTTTGTTTTGGTTGGGAATATTGCTTCCTCGTCAAGCATGGGGAGGGATCAGAAAAAAGAAGAAAAATATAGAAGAAAGTTTCGTGATTTCCACAACATACTAGTTTTTTTTCCCTTCATTGCTTGTACATTTTAGGTAAATATTTATTTGAACAAAATTATCAATTTGCATATCATAAAACAAAAAACTTATTTTACATGCATAGCATCGAAAGATAAAGTTACATTTGTTGCTACTTCTTCATTTTATTTTAAATCTATTTTCATTGTGTTAATCTTTGTGTGAAAAAAATAATTTATTGAATCAGTCTTCCCAAAAATTTAAATGCTGGTACATTTAATTTTAGTAGTTTAAGCAGTTGCATTGCATTTTTGTTGTTTTAAAGCTTGTACAACAAGAACTGAAGGAAGAAAAAATGTGTGCCAGTTCTGACCTGAAACAGGCAGAGAAAGCAATAAGAGAATTAACTGCCGAGCGAAACACTTTAAAAGATTCTGCTCAATCTTTAGAGGTGAGTATAATATATTTTTGCAGAATCATTTATTTTTCTCATGGTATTATTATATGAAACTCAATATAATAGTAAATAATTTTGAGATTTTAGAAAAATATTTACTCAAAATAAAGTAACACATTAAAGGCTGTTTTAACCTTAGAATTTATACTTCCAATACCACTGTAAAAGCACTTGCAAACTATCTCTTACAGACGTGGCTGTTTGCAGCAATAAAATTATACAGTAGTGAAGGAAGCCACATGAATTGAAATTTTTTTTATAATTAACTTTTACGTAGTTATAGCATTTTTTGTTACAGTTTTATCGACTTGTAACACTATACAGAAATAATAATTACATTAAATTGTTTATTAATTATTTAACACAAGCTACAATAAAAGATTTCTGTATTTATGCAAAGGTTATAATTCGTTACTAGTTGAACCGTGGGAAGCATTTGCACTTCATAGCAATATTTTAAAAATAAGATTTTTTTAATGGCAATTTTTCAAAAAACATTGACAATATGAATTGTTTGTTCATCTTTCGCTGATAGTATTGAAAAATAAAATAAAATATTTACGACTAGCAGTACCCGCACAGCGGTGCCCATGCTAAAAATTTAATGGAAGTCCGTTGAATAAAAAGAATTGACGCCCCCTCCGCGTCTGATGTGAAATGATCGCTTTTCTTTGTATAAAATGCGTACACACCTTTTCAAAAAAAAAAAAAAAGCTATTTAAATTTTTTTGAAGTTTAAAACTTTTCGTCAAATCATTAAATTAGATTTACAGTTGCTTTAAAACTCTATTTAGCAAGTGAAGCGGTTTTTACTACAATTTAAAATATTTCGCCAAATAAACAATAAAAAAAACATCAAATAATATGTTTCAAATGTAAAAATAATTCTGCAGCTCTATTGTTTATCGCCAAACTTGCCCAGCAACCACGCTATCATAATCCATCCGTCTAACAAAAAAAAACATCCAGTGGAACATTCAAAAATCATGGTCGGAAAAAAAGAAAATGTCGTACATTTCACTCAGATAAAAACAAATCAAAAGTTTCTTTTCTTTCAAAACAAATCGCCAAAACAATGAATTATATTAACGGTTGCCTTAAAACAATAATCCTAGACTGAACTGCTCAGCGCGTAACGTGCCAAGCGAACACGCTACCGGAACCCAGCCCTTTTGCGAGTGATGCGGATGTTTTTTCTTTGGCAATAATAAATGTTTCGCCAAACAAACACAAAGGTATAAAATCACATTAACAGTAGCTTTCAAATCTTTATGTGCTAAGAGCTGCTTTGCCTGGATTTGCCCGGTATACCTTGAGAACAAAAATTGTGTCAAGTGACATTCAACAATCAATTAAAAGAATAACTTAATAACTTAAAGAATAACTTAAATAAAAGAAAAAAAAAACACCAGGCAAAATTACCCTTCCAAACAATGACAACAGATATTAAAATACTTTTAAGAAATTAAAATGTGAAAGATGGATTTTAAAAGCGTAACCATGGAAACATGAAATAAAATAAGTTTAAGAAATCAGATGCAAAATAAAAAAAAATATACGATGGATTCAAAAAGCGTAACCGTGGAAACGCGAAAATAAAATGGTTGACAACCTGAATCAACATGACATATTTCGAAATTGATTTAAAAATGCTTGTAACTTTTTTTCCTTTGAAGATAGAAGCTAATTTTTTCGACCAAAGGTCGAGAGAGATCCGAAGTAAAAAATCTCGCTTTTTCCAATGCTGTCAAAAAGAAAATTGTGGGACAAGTCCTTCACTTTTTTTTGATAGATTTAATAAAGAAAGTAGTGCCTAAATTTCAGCTAAGCCTAAAAAAGTTCGAGCTAAAAATGCAAATTACTCCCGCCGTAATAAAGTTAGAGCATTGAAATAAATTGTTTAAAACGCAGAAAATTCTACCCTTTTTAACGATATATAATATTAATATGTGCAAGTAATTTTTCACCCCTTTAATAGCCAATAATAGGCAATTTACCTGAAATTTGGGCCTAAATTTGAATAAAAAAAGAACTATTTATCGGATTTTTTCGAATTATAGCCTATGTTACTCAGTAAGAAAGCACTTTTCTTATAGTGAAAAATTTTTCAAATAGGTGCAGTGGTTCCGGAGATTACCTCGAACATATAAACACACAAAAATCCGCCCTCTCTCTTTATAATATTAGTAAAGATGATAAATGAAATGTTGAGGAAGCACCACACCCCTCTCTAAAAAACTCCCCTTCGTACATCAAAGGAAAAATTAGTTGAATCGAATACATCAGAATATCAATGTGTATAGACTGAAGACATCAACCAATCCTGGATTGCTTAAGAAAAGAAGTAGATCCCCTTTTTTCTTTTCAAGTAGAAAAGCATGTAACCTATAGAATAATAATAATATTAATTTGCTGTATATGAGCTATAAAAAAAGACCTTTTTTTAAAAAAATAATTGGTAGAAATTTATAAAAAATATACTTAGGTTTCTTTTTGAGTTAATGCAGCACATAATTGATTGCCTTCTGCTGCATATTTTTACTTTTTTTTTAAAATATATAATTGTGTTATTTGCTCATGATACTCATTTTTGTAGCAGACAGTAGTAAAGGCACATGAAACATTTTTTTTGTTCATTTTATCATATAATGTTTTCTTTTTGTAGTCAAAATGTTCTTCACTTACTGAGCAGTTGAAAGTTGAGCGAAATAAAACAAAGAACTTGGAAAGGTATCGCAAGCTTGAAATTGAAGGATTCCAAACAGATATAAAAAACCTCAAGACCAAGATCAGAGATTTGGAAAAACAGTTAATGAAGGTAGATCTTTATTTTTTCATCATGGTTTGGATAGAAATCGATCTGTCTAATTTAATAATCAAAGACTTGGAAACCAAAATGTGTCTAAACTTAAGTGAAATTGTTCTTACGTATGGCTTACCAGAATTCAATCTATAAGAGAGGCCCAATACATAACAGGCATCCCAATACACCTGGCTACCCAATACATAACGAAAAGAATAAGCACCAGAAGTACAATAAAGAATTAAAATTCGACCTAATTTTATGCTTAATTTTAGCTGTTTTTTGCATTTTTATGCTTCATTCAATTCCAATTTTTTACATATTTCAAAATGCAATTGCATCCATTTCTGTAAAACTCTGCAGTTTTCAATTACTATGTTGATGTTACCTGTTATTTTTAACTCTATTTTCAACCTCATCATACATTTTATGTTTTGTAATTAAGGTTTTGCAGGCTCGTTATATTACCGCCCACACTTACAAATTTCAATCTAATAGCATCCGAGTTCATGCAAGTTGAATAATTAAAATTTAAATTGAATCTTATCAGTTTGTTAATTTTTTTTAATGAAATCTCCATAAATAAAAGGTGTTTTAAAATCTTAATAAACCCAAGATATATATTTTTAATAAATGAAATTGGATAAAATACTTACTCAAAATTCAGACTTTGTATTTCATTATTTTTAATCTTTCTTGAATTTAGGGGGATTATATTAGTTGATTGAGTAAATATTAAACATTATTAACTCCTTTTCATTTGTCTTTATTAGAGATGCAAAATTTCCAGAAATTTTGAAGCTTTGGAAAAAAAACCAAACCTTTTCTGGAAAAATTGGAAAAAATAGAAAATTTGAGTTTTGCAAGCTGAAATATATTTCTATGGTTTGCCAAAAGTTGATATGTCAAATTTGTCAACTTTTCAGGAGTGTAAACAAAATTAAAGGTAATCCTGATATTTTTAGCAGTAAGTTACCGCCCCTAAGCCAGGGCTAAGCAATATACTGGACAGCCCGGTTATCACATCCTGAGACTGCAGTTTCGTTCTTATTAGAACTCCACAGCCAGGATTAGTGAATAGCCGAGCTGGAGGCAGATGTCAACTCGCTGAAGCTGAGAGAGCCAACAAACGGGCAGATAAACTGTATTTATCTCACCAGCGTGTGTCCATAGCATGGTGCAGTTCAGGGTTTCCGCTACGGTCGCATTTTTCGCATAATGCGAAAACACTATCTGAATTGCGAAAATAAAGCAATGCATTTTCGCTTTTTTGCTCAAATAAAAAATAAATTAGTTTTTTAAATAAAGAAGAAATGTATGATCCTAGAGAGGAAGCGTGCATGGTGATAATCAACTTAATCTTTTCAAAATCTTAGCTAAGATGTTTAAACTACAATTAAGTTCAATAACTATTAGTCTTATCCAGCATTATGTCCCCCTAAAAACTGCTTTATTAGGAGGAGGGAACTGCAACGTTCTAAACACCAATCATGTTTTCTTTTTTAATTTTATGTTTTAAAAGAACTGCTGTTGTACTTATTTCTTCAAGGATGTCACAAATGAAATATGAATTTTATTTTCAACTGGAGATGAAACACACTGAGGCATATATAAATATATGAGAATGTGTAACATTTTAGCACTTTGCTAACATTTTTCCATCAATTTTAGCTTTTATGCTAAAGAACTTTTGAACCCAGCTTAAACCCTGGTGCAGTTTGACTTGTGAATTGAAGGCAAAGCTTTGCTTTCAATTCATACCAGTTCAAACAATGGTCTTATAAGCTAAATGAAGAAATTTCTACCATATGCTAGCAAAAGATTTCTGGAACTCATATTCATATATCTACTGGAAAGTCGCCTGTCAAAGTATGACGGGTGAAAATTGCTTCTACTCTTCTACATTTTAACGAAGCAATTGCCTGTTAGATGATATTTTGATAGTTGAAATTATAACCCTTACTCCAGTGGATTAACCCTAAGCTCCATATATAGCGTTCATTGCCGACCACTTTTTCGTTTATTCACTTTCCAGTAAATCATTTAAGTTACCGGGTCCAGTTCAGTCTTGTCACAATAAAGCCTTTCCCTGCATGTCGAAGATTATCAGAAAATATTATCAAATTATTATGCCATGGTGCGAGTTTCATTGTTGATAACGTCAGCGTTACTTGATCATTCGCAATTATTATGAGGATATATAAATATATGTTTCTTTTTTTGCTGGTCCAGCAAGGAGAGTTAGATTTATTTCACAGGGGGCAATCTTTTTTTAGTGTTTGAAAAATTATTGTAAATTACAAAAATTTTAGACTTTTTAATGTATGTACTTGGTAGCAAAATGATTAAGTTAAAACTCTGTAATTATTTCATGTGTATCACAAGTCATTGTTGTAGAAATTGTGTTTTAGTTATAATAGTAGCTGAGCTAGTTATATTTCACTTTAGTTGAAATTTTTATAAACATATGTCCGAAGCATAGATCAAATGGTTACAATTTAATTTTCACAAAACACAAATTTAGATATTCTTGTGGTATCTTTAGATATTCTGGAAAAATTGCATCCCGTGAGTCATGGAATGTTACGAGCAAAAGTCATGGATTTCAATGATGGATTGAAATGTAGCAGAGAGTTACCCAGTATTACATACCTAAAAATCAACTAAAGTTTTGTACACACAAGATGGCTTAAATTTGCTTTAAACACATTACTCCATAGTTATTATATGGAAGTAATCGTCTTCAGTTTTACTCAGGGGTTATAAGAGTGCATTGTTCTAAAGCACTGGACATTTCATAATTAAATATATTTCCCCCTAAAGTTGTCAATGCTTCATTTTTGTACATTTCTTTTGCAGGCTGTTTTGGTATTTGAACAAGACAATAAAGATCTGGAACTGCTGAAAACAGTTCATTCAACTGCACAACGTTCAAGACAAGCTGTGGCCAACATTAAAAGATTGAAAGCAAAACTTTATGAACTAGAAACTGATATTAAAAATATCTGATTCAGTTAGCTTTTAGCATATTAGAATAATATTTCAAGATTGCAAATGATATTCCATTTATGTTCTCTTGAAAAAGCAAAAAAAAAAAGAAAAGAAAAAAAAACCTCTAATAACTTTGTAAAATGTAGCATTTTTCTCAATATCTAAGTAATTTATTTACGCACTTTTACAGTTTTAGCTTTCCTTTTATGTAGCTTTTAATTTTAACTTTGACCATAAATTATGTTATATATTGTGTCATACTTTGCTTTTTTATGATTGTGATATTCACATAAACAAAATTGTAAATATTGAGTCTGTACATTTGTACTGTTAACAGAATTATATTTTGTGTACATATTTTTAATGAATGCCATGCTTATATTTTATTCTTGGAAGCTGTGATATGTATCTTTACGACAATCGGTTGGAGCTGTTGCAATATATTTACAAATGATTATATTTGACGTATTCTAAAGAGATCTAGTATTGATGAATTATTTTTTTTTTATGTATTTATATATGTTTCCTGTGCCTTTTTTGCACTACTAATTAATTTTTAATTTTTAGACTTCATAAATTTATTCCATAGTAAATATTTATTTTAGTAAAATAATAATCTCAGTTTAAATTATATATTTAAACTGAGATTTAAATTAAATTAATTGTACATAAAATTAAGTTTATTTATTTATGCATGATGGCAAAAGAAAAAGTGGCTGGGAACATAGTCAATGGTGCAGCGAAGGGAGGGGGGGTGAGAGCTCTAATTTTTAACACAGATTGCAAATTTTATAGACATAAGGACTTTTATGATCCCAACCTCTCAGAAAGTGAACTCTGTGTATGCTAGTGATATAGTTTAAGGTTTTAAAGGTGCTAATTGTTTTCATTTCTCGAATATAGTCTGTTTTGTATTTACCTACTATATAAGTAAATAGCCCTCTCTAAGTTGAACAATCACTTCTAGAAACAACCAAATAGAATGGAGTTTCCCTCAGATTTAATGCTTACTTTTCTTCCAGTAAACAACTATTATTGTATAGCTTCTTCATTAAATCACAATGTTTCTTTATTGTCCAAAAATATTTTTCTTACTTTTAGTTTTTGTGATTAAAGTTAGTTCAGCAGTTTAAATTATAAAGGTCACATTTTATTGGGGGGGGAGGGCTTAATTTGTAACAAAAAAAGTGCAGAAGTATAGCCTCAGAACTTTAATGCATAAATAGTCTGTATTATGAACAAAATGAAAAACCGCATAAAATTGAAAAGAGGTGCTAGAGCTGAGCTCGTATGCAAATTCAGCTCCGATTATTCCTGCTGTCAGGGTTGCCAACCGCTCTGCATTTTGTGGAGTTTCTTCGCAAAAATAGCGAAACTGCACAGCTCCACAAAGAAGTTATTTTGCTCGGTTTTAATTCTGATCAGGCTTACCAAAAATTTTATAAAATTAAATTTATATTATATTTTGCTAGTTTATTAAGACAGGTGAAACTAAAGATTCTCATACTCGAAGCGTAACATAGGGTTTAAAGCTTTTTTATTAATTTAAAAATAATTAGTTTTATCCCAGTGCTTAAAATGATTATCAAAGCTCAAAAACAATTTTAGATAAGAGGTTAAATTTTTTTATATTGATTTTTATACAAGACACCATTCTGCTCTGCAAAATTTCAAAATCACCACAAAGGCTCTTGAAATAGTTTCTACACTGTTGGCAACCCTGCTACTGTTTTTAACTTGATCAAATTTGTAGGCTTTTAGTGCGTATAACAGTTGACATACTATCACATCAATTCAATCAATTGGGATAATTTTTTCCCAGGTCTTTTTCGTTATGAAATCTAAAATTTTATAGAAGTTTATTTGTAATGCATAATATTACTATTACATTGTTATATATATATACATATATGTATGTATGTATGTATGTATGACTTGTATGACTTGTATGGCACAAAGCTTTCCAGCTATTACTTGTTTTTATGGGGCCTGTGTGAAGAGGCTACATCCTTTAATGTGGTAGTTTCTTACCCTTATGTATTTCCACTTGACCAGTTTCTTCAAAAAATTTGTCCTATTTCTTAGTTTTAATAATATTTGATTTTATTGACAGATTTTGTACTGTAATTTTTAATGGCTGCAAAAGTCTTTTATGACTCTATTGTCCTTGTGCTTTAAGAATTTTATTTATGTATTGTTTTTTTAAATTTCAGCTTTAAAATGCTATTAATTTTACAGTTTACAAATATTGCATTATAAAAAATGTAAATATTACAGGCTGAACATTATTGAATTTAGTGTGATTTTTTAGACTTTTTATCTCAATATGACATTCCTCAAATTCTACATTCCTCCATCAATACATATTCATTTTGGTAACAAGTGAACCTTTTTCAATTTGTAGAACAATTGTTCGTTCCAATTCTTTGACTTTTTTTCTTTGATTTTTTAAGTGCTTGCCACAATATAAAGATTTTTTTAAAAATGCTTCATAGTTAACATATATTTTTTTCGTCAATGGTTAACTGAGTGCAGATAATTGCACACATCTTATATAATTAAAAACTGAGCGTATGTACCTATGTAACCTATGTATGTCCAAGCTTCTTCCGAATGACAGTGAACTGACCATCGAACCAGGTATCGATGGATTCGTAATCTTCCCATCTTCAGGTTTGGCTATTTAACATAATCTTCCAATAATAATTAGCGGAGATATCAATTAAAAACTATCAATTAGAACACTTAAATTTCAACATAAAATCCCTATTTTTTGAAGGCTTTCCTCCATTCAAATTATTATTCAGTGCTTCATCTCAACTTTCCGCAACAATGCTTTTATTAAAATTTACAGCAGTGAAAAAAATCATTTAGACGAAAAATATGTTGCCATTTTTTTTTCTCGAATATGTAGAAGTAAAATTCTTGGTTTTGTTTTAAAGGCTTTTCCTGTAATCAAGGGATGTAAAATGTTTACTTTTTAGTTATTTTTCCTCAAACTACTGCAAAACTTTACTGTTTTTTTTTCTTTTCTCTTTGTTCAAGCCTGAGAGTTGAACAGGCATCACTTGACATAACTTTTATTTTCGGGTAGACCATGCAAAGCCGGGCGACGTAGCTAGTTTTAACTTAACGAGTGCAAAGTCTATTTTTTTAAATTCCTACTACTTTCTTCCCCTTCTTTTTCAATGACAGAAACTTTCCAAGTTCACCGAAGTCGGGTAAGTTGAAACCTGATTTTTAAATTGGCACAACTTACTAATTTTTTAGGTTTACCCCACATCTACCCCACTTACTGATTTTTAGAGCTACACTACATATGGACGCAAACGAGTGACTGAACAGGTCTTGAAGAAATTTTTAATCCTTGTGCGTTTTTGGTGTAACCTATTTGGTATCTGTTACAAGTTACCCTTTTTGCACGATTTAATAATACACGGATAATCAAGGGGTTTTTTTTTTTTTTTTTTTTGTCTATTCTCATAATCATTTAGATCCTATAGTAACAGCAACCAATACAAAAAATGTCTTATTTATAAATTTCAATAAATAAATGTAATTTGAATAAATTTCATGATCAACTCTAGTAAAAATATCGAAATGTCGGATCAACACTTTTACTAGGCCACCTCAATGTACTTCGTTTAATAAAAGGTATCTTGTCAGGGTGGCGACAGATCAGGGAGGTCAGGGAAAAGTCAGGGAACTTTATTAATCAGGGAAAAATCAAGGAAATATCAGGGAATTTTGAAAAAATAACAAAAAATCAGGGAAAATTGATTTTATGAAGAAAAACAATTTTTTTTCTTTACAAAATTAAGTACTCTAATTCCCTACGCATTTTCCGCCAATTATCTGTTCAAAAAAAAAAGTAAAATAAATGAGGTGCGATTATACACTGCCGCATATTTGTGCATCTTTTTTACTAAACGTCAAAGTATTGAATCTTACTTATTAACCACAGGATGAACTTATTAAGATTGCTTCTGTGCAGGGTTGGCAAGGTTTTGGACACTACGGTAAAAACCACGGTAAAAACCAGGGTTTTTACCGTCCTGTCCAAAACCCTTGTGTCCAAAACTGTCCGAAAGTGTCCAAAACTATATTTTTAGAAAAATTGTATTCTGTGAGAAAACAAGCAGAATAAAATGTATCAAAGTAATGCTTTATATTCAACATTTATTCAATGAGAACATTCAACTTATTTATGCAGCTGATTTTAATCTAGTTTCATAGAAGTTGCATTCTTGATTAAAATTTCAATTTGTATGCATGAATTTATTTATTTATTTATTTTTGATAATAGTAACCAATTTCCCTATGTTTATGCATGTGTGCAAATGAAAGCAAGGTTGGCAAAGTTTTTACAATCCTGTTCAAAACCCTTGAGCTCGAAAGTGTCCAAAACTATTTTTGAGAAACTATATTTTGGGAGAAAATATCAAAAAAGGAACAAGATGTGTCAAAATTATTTTTTTTTTACTATTTAATATATTTATTCAATGTGAACATTCAAGTAAAAATATATATGTAACTTATTTATGCAGCTGATTTTAATCTAGTTACGTAAAAATTTATTTCTTAAAAATTTCAATTTGTATGCAGGAGGGTTTAGTTTTTCCCCCATAAATCGAATTTTTCGACATTTATGCATGTGTGCAAGATAGTGTTCAAAATTAAGATTCTAAAATGTACTTAAAGGCAATAAATTAAAATTTTTCTAGTTACAGAATGTATTATATTAAAAATATGAACTAATTTTTTTAAGCAAAATACTTTTTAAATAAATATTTTTGAGGAAAATATTATTAAATATTCATTAATTAAACCTCATTAATATATATGTATATGCATTGCAAATATTGTAGCAATATGAATTGATTAGATTACACCCCTTTAGCTTTAGTAAAGTTTTGGACAGTTTAAGACAGTTTCGGACACTTTTGGACAGTTTAAGACAGTTTCAGACACTTTTGGACAGTTTTAGACAGTTTTGGACGGTAAAAAACCACCTGTCCTGTCCTAAACCAGTTTTGGACAGTCCAAAACCCAACCCTGCTTCTGTGTCTGTTAGGTTGTTTATTTTACCTAGCTTGAAATTTCCTTTTACGCTTTCAATGCTACGTAAAATAAACAACCATACAGGCAAAGAGGAAGCCTTCATTAATGCCTTAGCTCCTTTGCCTTTATTCTATTGTCTCGAAGTAATTAGCGTACTGTAATCACGATTTCAAGAAGAAATCTTTGGTTTTTAAATTAATACTATAAAAGCTTAAAAGTTATTACTTCTTTGGGTTTTTAATTTAATTGCTAAAATAGAACTTTCAATTAAAAAAACTTTGTTTTTTGCCGTTATACTATTTGTTGTCAACACAGATTATAAAGGTTTTCTTTTATTCAGACTTAAGTGATTCTTTAATTTTATAACCAAGTTGTATTCTTCTTTTATATATTTTGAAATTAACTAATTGCTTTTTTTTCTTGCATTCAAAGTTGTTTGTTACAAAAGCAATCTAAGATTTTTTTCGTTACATACTGAAATCATTTGAAATAGAGTTAACTTGTGAACTTAAGTGAATATTTTTATTTTTTTTATTGTTAAAATGCTGTATTCATTCATTAAAACCTATATTTTAGATTAGAGAAAAGCTCCTTATGAATGGATGTCAAATGGTTTCATCTGTTTTGCATAAATATGTCAATTAGTTATATAAGAATAACTACATTACTTCTATTCTTTCATTATTACTTGTTATTCTTGCAACAATTATTATACTGTTTGAAAACTTAGTTCAAAATAATTTCAATTACTTTTTAGTTCTATCATAAATACACATATGTTTTTAAGAGTAATTTTAATAGTTTCTTAAATTTCTTATGCTAAGTGGTTTCTGGAAGTGAAGTTTTTTTTTTTTAATTTTCTATAATCTTTCCATGTATAAAAATTTAATATACTGTTTTGTTGGTTTTTCCTTCCTTCTGAAAAAATTGTCTTGTTTTTTTTTTTAACCATTTTATTTAAAAAGTAGCATCTTTTTAAAATATATCTTTAGTTCAACAACTTTACACAACTTAAAACGTTTAAAATACTGCATTTAATACAAACATACAATGGATTTCAAGTAGAGCAAAGAAAGAAAACCATTATCATTGGTAACGTAAATCAGGGAAATTTGGTGAACTTAATCAGGGAAATCAGGGAAAAGTCAGGGAACTTTTTTTCACAGTTCCTGTCGCCACCCTGCTTGTGTATCGTTAACACTTGTTAAAGGAGTCTACATGTAAAAAAAATAGAAAGATTTTTTTAAATATTTTTATAAATGGTCAGATTTTGATTGCTTAAAAGTGCTTTGGGAAAGTGTCTGTGAATTGAACTTCTACTTGACCCTCATCACTATACTTCAAAGTTGTGTAACTATAAAGAAATTTGTGTGCAGAACAAGTTTTCATGTTCTAGTGCAAAGAAATGTACTAGAACATGAATGTATTCTTGGAAACCTTTTCTGCAGCTGTGAAAACACTTTATGCACATTTTGTTCTTTCACTTACTAGTGATTTTTAAAAGTAAGTTCATTTACTGAGATAAATTTTTAAATAATGATAGTAAAACATCTTAGATAATTAATATTTGTACATAACATGCTCCGTCCAGCCTAAAATTCTCTAAGTAAATATAACTTCCAATACTGTATAGACTGCTATAATGTTGACATTGGCAGGTAAAATGTTATCTGTTGAAATATTCTTCGGATGTTTTTAAGTACCTGATGATGCATGATGTACTAAAGGTTACTGTTTTTGCTCAATTTAGATGTTATCAAGAATTTTATATTTTATGAAATTATAATATAATTGTTTTGCTCTCTGAAAACATTGTAAGTATGTTTTCTAAACTTAGCACATTGCTCAAAAATATATTTATTATTAAGGGTGGTTTTTTTCATATATCATAAGAAAATGTTAGCTTTAGTGATATCAAAAAACTTATTTTGAACAGTTCTATCATGTGAAAAAAATAAGTTGGATTTTAAGATAGTTATTTTGAAAGGAAACAGATTATGAAAAAAAATTAAACAATATTAGTAATTTTTTTGTTCATATTAGTTTGAAATTGAAATAAGATGAAGATATTCATTAAGTTACCACTCTATAGCCAGGGCTAAGGCAGAAATACATGAAATACACCGCCAGCTTAGTCAATACCAGCCGAAGACTGCAATCCTCAGCTGGAATTGACTGAGCTGGTGGTGTATTTCATGTATTTCTGCCTTAGCCCTGCCTATAGGGCGGTAACTTACTGACTATACCTGCCTTGCCTTCAATCTTCGAGTTGAGCCGAACCATTGTTTCGGTCACTCGTCTGGTCAGTGCTAATTGTGTATTAGCTACCAGTTTGTTTGGCACTCTTGGCTTCCTTAAGAGGTTTTCCACCTCCAGCTCAGTCACTCCTATGCCGGGCTGATGAGTGCTAATAAGCACGAAATCGCAGTTCTCGGCTGGAATTGACTGAGCTGGTGGTGTATTTCAAGATGAAGATCTTCATATACATTGTAAAGCATGTGAAGAATTCATATCTTGTCTAATACATAAAACATACTTTAAATTTACGTTTTTAAATGTCTTTAAAAATATTTGTAACATATTGTAGAAAATGTGAAATAAATGATTCTGGTAGTCCTAAATACTTTGCCATTGATGCATTTATTTATTTTTCAAGTACTATCCTTTTTATTATTGGAGCTCAGGCTTTAGCGCGACTCTTAGTTATAGGGCATTTTTTAAAAGTTCACATTTTATTGCTCCCAACCTCTTATATTGTTCCAATGAACAAAAAAGCAGGCTGTACAAAACTTTCCTTCATTTGGACAATTTGTAGGGATGCTGCAAATGCCTTGAAGTTCAATCAGTGCTGAAATCTCATGAAATATTTTTAAAGTTTTCATTTTTCTTTAAAAATACAACAATTTCTAGAGAATAAATGTATTTTATTATGACAAATAATCTCCATAGATTCAAAACATAGAACGAACAAGCAAATGTTAAACATTATTTTTCATAAAATGAGGATTCAATTGGGCAGTTTTTACGGTCTTCAGCAATGATCTGTTTAACCTGTGAGAATGGGGTCGTTTCAAAAATTTTAAAAGTTTTTTTCTGAAAGAACATGCTTATAAACATAGGATCTGACCATTTTTTAAATAATTTGTTTAAGTTTAATATTTTTAAAAAAATTACTTAAATCAGTGCACTTTCCTACTTTATGCTTCTGCCAATAACATCGCAAATGATGAAATGCCATTTAGTGTTGCCATTCACACAGCAAAATATTTAATTCGCATCTTTACTCACGTGTATTGGAAATGATATGGTTGAAAGCAAGCGTAGAGAGCAATTTTAATTCGCTTCTTGATTATCATAACGTGGAAACGCTGTAGAAGGATGCGCCAAAAAGCATCATTTGTGACGTCATCAAGACCATGCCTTGTTTCAGTGGCGTAGCTTGACCCGACTTTCGGGGGGGGGGGGGTTACTTCTTATATATATATATATATATATTATATATATATATTATATATGTATATATATATATATATATATATATATATATATATATATATATTATATATATATATTATATATGTATATATATATATATATATACATATATATATATATATATTATATATGTATATATATATACATATATAATATATATATATATATACATATATAATATATATATATGTATATATATATATGTATATATATATATTATACATATATAATATATAATATATATATATATATATATATATATATATATATATATATATATAATATTATATATATATATATATATGTATATATATATATATATATGTATATATATATATATATATATACATATATAATATATATATATATATATATATATTTATATATATATATATATATATATATATGTATGTATAATCGCTTGGAATTTTTCCCTTTTCTTTTTTTTTCTTTCTCTTCTCTCTTCTTTTTCTCTTTTTTTTTGAGACTAACTTTTCGGGGGGTTTTTGTCCCCAAAACCCCCCCTTAGCTACGCCCCTGCCTTGTTTGAAAAGTTGGACATTTTAAAAAATTAATTAAAAAATAATTGTTGGGAAAATAAAAGTATTTTCTGGTTCCAAGTTTTTTTTTTTTTTTTTGCTTTTTCTATCAATTTTAGTGACAAAAAGTATTACTTTTGATTGAAGGAAACAACCTCCTTGGATCCCTGAAGTACTTATACACCCTTTCTGCAGCGGTATT
This sequence comes from Uloborus diversus, assembly GCF_026930045.1. NCBI lineage: Eukaryota > Metazoa > Arthropoda > Arachnida > Araneae > Uloboridae > Uloborus > Uloborus diversus. The sequence goes on from NC_072731.1 coordinate 249,458,345, forward strand.
CACTACAATTATTTTATCAGGTTCTTTCATTTTGCTTATACAGGGTGTTCTGAACTCTTGGGCAAAACTGGTCCAAAATTTCAAACGATCGTAAAAAAACGGGAAAAATGGTCGATTCATTGACGGTTTTCGCTAAAATTAATTTTTTTATCAGTATTTTCTTGAAAATAAATTTTAAAGATGTAGTTTAAAAAATGCCGGTAGAGAGCGCTGTAGACTTTGGAGTAACGAACAACTACTTACTGCTAGTTTTGAATCTCCTTAAATGTTTTCTAATGCATGGACTGAAACTTAAATTTTGAACTTAAAATCTGAATTGTTGAGAGTAATTAAGTAGCGAAAACTGAACTGTCTTCAAAGGTTGAAATACCCAACAAACTCGGCAGAAAAATAGTTTGAGAAGAGATGATTTAAATTTCATAGCCAGTGAGGAAAGGGTAAGCGCGCTATGCCCATACAAGATGCGCAGATGATTGAAAGTGGGAACGCTTGTGTCAAACGGCACTTCAAACGAAACTGTCGAGCTGTAACTATTGTGACTAGGACGACCTTTTAGAGGGAAACGAACAATTTTTGGCCTTTTTAAAGGGACGTACAATGTGTATGAGAAAAGCAGGTTGAAATACACCGCCAGCTCAGTCATTTCCAGCCGAGGACTGCAGTTTCGTGCTAATTAGCACTCGTCAGCCCGGCAAAGGAACTCGGCTGGAAATGACTGAGCTGGCGGTGTATTTCACGTATTTCTGCTTTAGCCCTGGCTAATGGGCGGTAATTTACTGAATATACCTTGCCTTGCGTTCAATCTTCGAGTTGAACCGAACCATTGCTTCGGTCACTCATCTGGTCTGTGCTAATTCTATATTAGCTACCAGTTTGTTTCGCACTCTTGGCTTCCTTAAGAGGTTTTCCATCTTCAGCTCAGTCACTTTCCTATGCCGGGCTGATGAGTGCTAATAAGCACGAAACTGCAGTCCTCGGCTGGAAATGACTGAGCTGGCGGTGTATTTCACGTATTTCTGCTTTAGCCCTGGCTAATTGGCGGTAATTTACTGAAAAGCAGGTTGGTTATACGGGCATATCTGCCGCCACCTGCATCAGAGCGATATGGTAGTAGCTTAATGTAGGTGAAAATAAATGAATCACTCTATTGCGGTCGGTTAATGCATTCTAGAAACAGGAGTACAAAGATCATCATAAACAGTGGCCACTACTGTATCAACAAGGTCGTTCACATTTGTTCCATGACGTTTAACACCTTCAAAGAAACTGATGGTATTTAAAAAAAAAATCACAGCACGCCAAAAACAGTCAAATGAGAACAATAAGCAATCGCAATTGCTCAAAGAAAAATTAATTTGAATTTTGACATCTTGAATTCAAATTATGTTTTTCGCAATCACGAGTGTGTGTATCTAGGCGTGTGTGTTTGTGTGTGGAGGGTGTGTGTGTTTGTGTGTAGGGGGTATGTGTATGTGTGTGTAGGCATGTGTCTTTGTGTCTGTGTGCTGGCATAAGTGTGTGGGTAGTTGTGTGTATGAATATGTGTGTGGGGGGTATGTGTGTGTAGGCATATGTGTTTGTGTCTGTATTCAGGCATGAATGTGTGGGTAGTTGTGTGTATGATTTTGTGTGTGTGTAGGTGTCTGTATGTATACACGTGTGTGTGTATACGTGTGTGTAGTTGTGCATGTATGCGCGTGTGTGTAGGACATGGATGCAACCTGGAGACGGCTTTCGCTATAGGAGCAGCATCGTGAGGAGCTGATTGACGGTGATGCTGCAGAGGGTGGCGGTGGGAAAATAAAATGATAGGACGCCAATAACAGTCAGATGAAAGCAATAAGCAATTGTGATTGCTCAAAACAACTCCGGAGTAGAGTGAAAGGCGCTGGTCAGTGGCCGTCGCTTATATGAATCATGTTTGTTCTAAATAGTTTTGATTCAATTAATCGGCGTCCATTGCGATGGACTGGATTTCCACTGCACTTGATCTTGATTAGCTGGGTTGTGAAAGACAGGAGGCGTGTTATCTTCAACGATGAATCCCGATTTAGTCTCGGTGGTCATAGTTAACCTCTTCTACTCCATACCAAGCCGTGTTTTGTCTTGTATAGACACTAGAGGAAGCTATACTACTTACACTTTTTTAACCTTTATTGTGTCATAGCTTCTTAACAAAACAATCTTTTGTTCTGAATTTGTAATCATTTCCTTATATTCTTATAAGCCACATGCATTTTAAGTTTCGTGAAGATCACTCGTTTTTTTCTGTGTGAAAGTGTTTTTGTGTTAGAGTGTATTTCAACTTCTGAACACAGTTCAGTTTGCGCAACACAATCACTCCCAATGATTCTGATTTTGAGCTGAAAATTTAAGTCCAAACATTAGAAAACATTAAGGAAGATTCAAAAACAGCGGTAAAAAATAGTTGTTCGTTACACCAAAATCTAAAGCACCTTCTATCGATTTTTAAACTACATCTTCAAAATTTATTTTCAAGAAAATACTGATAAAAGAGGAATTTTAGCGAAAATCGCAAACGAATCGGCTAATTTTTTCGTTTTTTTACGAGCATTTGAAATTTTGGACCCCAAACTTAAATGGCGCTTATCTCTTATGGAAGACGTTTGAGACCGTAATTTTTGGCATTATATTCTTTGTCCTGATGTGTACTATCACCACTTAAAGTTTTGCCCAAGTGTTCAGAAACACCCTGTATACCATCAGTACTCCCGTATAGAATTTTTTGTTTTGTTTTTAAATTCCTCAAGGCAATTTTGTTCACAGGTAAAAAGGTATCATTGCAAGTGATACTGGGTCATTCCATAGTGATTAACGTAACATTCGCAGCTGATTTTCAAACTCTTTTTACTTGCACTGGGAGTAAAAATAAATGTGTTTTGCTTTAATATGCAGATTCAAAATGTACAAGGTGACTATTTTTCATTTCTACCAAGAATTTGAAGCAAAATAAGTGCTGGCAGGTGTTTTTTCACCAAAAAAGGTATCGTGACTAACGTAACATTTTTGCAACCCTGAGAAACACTGCTTATGTTACGAGGCAAATTTTTCTGAAACTTACGCAGGCATTTAAAATTGACCGATATATTTATAAGAGGTAAAGCAATCTATTTTTACAAATTTACTACAGATTTGTAACAGATGAATCTTTCTTGGCCCTTAATGGTACTTTTACTAAAAACTGTGTGTGACTAACGTAACCATCGAATAACAAGCAACGAACGCATATAAAAAAAAATTATAATTAATTTCTTGCTCTTATATTACTTTTACACTTTTTAGGAACCTTCTTTGTGTTGCATTATGGTTCTTTCTTTACTTTTTTTCTATATGAGTGTAAGAAATTGAATGGAAGGATTCAGTTCAATTAACTCAATTTGAATGTGCGAAAAAAAAAATGAACAAATAAAAAATCTGCTTTTACGAACTGAATAACATCATTCTTGGGCTAATTAAATCCTAAATATCTCTCTTTTAAAAAATTAACTTTATGCAAGTTGTTAGTTTCACCGAATTCTAGTATTCTGCAGATATATTAGTTATCGACATAAGAAACTCCGTAGTACTATTCAGTGGCATATTATATTTTAAGGTTTACTATTTCATCGAATGAATAGTGTTGTGCATCCTTTTGAATTAAAATGTAATATTGAAAAAAAAATATATATTCGAACGTTTTTGCAGAATGCGTTTTAATTCAAGATATCACCGCAAATGTTTGAAGTCTTAAATGATCATTCTTGCATTTTCTGAAATATATGGCAGCAGCGCTTATTGTCACTGTATCATGTAACATCTTCAAATGTTTTCCAACGAGCAGCCATTACTTCATTTTAATGATAGAAGGGGATGTATTTTCTAAAAAATAGAGAGTTCTTTTTTGTTAAGACTGTATTTCTATTATCTTAATTCTTAAGCTTGGATTCTTGTGTTGGATGCACATTCAGCAGAGTACTCATTTTGCTTTACTCACATTTATTCTTTTTTAATAGTTCTTTAAATTGGAAGTATCTATATAAAGACCTAAAAAAAGTATTTTTCTAAGTAAACAGAAGGTATACAATAAAATATTACTGGTATTTTTCACCCTTTATATTTTTAATCAATATAGAATGCCTACATATTCAAAATTGTTCATGAAAATTTACATTAAATTAAATAAATTTTAAATATTAGCAGTCATTTTTAAAATGTTACGTTAGTCACATGCAAACTGTTACGTTAGTCACAGCTCAAATGTTACGTTAGTCACACTAATTATTTTATATCTACTGATACTAAAATAACTATTTTGCACTTTTCAAGTAGATATGACACACATGTAAGAAAATAAAAAGTGCTGTTAGGTTCAATCATCTGGTTTAGTTTTTAAGCAGAAAATAGTACATTTTCGTGACTAACGTAACGTAAATATTTTCAGTGAAATAACCAAACTAATTAAAATACTTATCTTATAATGTATGCAAAAAGAACAGTCAATTTTATTGGGTCAACATCTAATCATTTAGAATAAACATAGTTCTTTTAAAAATTTGCAAAAAATTTTTACATTGCACTAGAAAACGTAGACGCATGTTTTTTGCACATGCTAAGTCTTTTCTGCAACCTCGCACATTTAGAGCCAGAAGAAAAACACCGAATGAAATTTTTGAAAACTGTTACTGGATTTATGTACTAGAAAGTATGCTGAATGAAATGATAGGTCACAATTAAGGCTTTGTGGAAAAAAAATTTCTGAGGTTGAGGTTGACATTTCTATGGAATGACCCTACTCTGAAAAACAAACTTTGGATGAAGAAAACACAAAAACTAGAGAAAGAAAGAAAAAAAAAACTTGTCAGAAATACAGAAAAAATGTAGGCTTATTTGATGATGAGGTAGAAAAAATTAAATGGGGAATCTGATATTTTATCACACCATGTATTGACATGTGCGAATATCTACCTACTGGGTTAGAAGAGTTACATCGGGGGGCCCTTGAACTTCCGATAAAATTTGCCGACAATCGTAATTTTTTTTATGTTGGATATGTTCGAATGGTGCTGATAACTTGTACACAGTAGCGGATCCAGACGATCCTGTTGGGAGGGCAATTGAGTAATGTATTATGGAGGGGGGGGGGGGGGTACTAATGAAAATAATTTTTAAAAAAAGTTTAAGAAATGAAGATGATATATTTTCTTTCGAATAATGTATATCGTTCAAAGAGTTGGAATGAAAATTAAAAGTGTTTCGAGTACCAAGAATAAAAAATTGAAAAAAAAAAAAAAAATCTACTAATATTCTGGATTTATTATCCAAATTAAACCCTTCAACTTTTGATTCGTTTGAGGGCTCGTCAAATATTTTCAGTAGCCATTTAGGTCCTCAACTGTACTCTTTTCCTTATAAAAGAATTGTTGCAGTATCAAAATGGCACCTCTTTTTACCAATTTTCGTTCCGAACCTAATGAAATACTAAAATTGCATTTGTAAATAAAATTTGAAGATAGTTATGGATTTGTTTGTTGATTCAGTTGTTTAATATTCGCGCATAAGTAGGAGTGTTTACAAGATCTCCCTCGAAAATGTTTGTTAGAAACGCCTTTTTAGACTATTTGATGGTTAATAAGAGAGGCTTGAAGATCCCCTTTTGAAACATTTTTGAAATTTAAGGGCATATTTTCGAAAACACAATTGTTTACTATCTTCGGTTTCTTGAAGGAAAAGGATGAGATTTAGGAATGCTCTCCAGTCGTTTTTTGATATTAGAGCTTCAAAAATGTAATTTTAGATATCTTTAGTGATGTTAAAAAGCTTTGGGTTCGGGGGAGTTTCCCCCGAAAAAAAATCGGAATTGAAGTCCTAAAAACGCAATTGTATGCCACCTTTATGACGTAGCAAAAGACATGGGGTTCAAAACTCCCCCCCCCCCCCGAAACTTTTCGATATTGGAGTTACAAGAAGGCTATTTTAGACGATCTTTCAATGATGTTGAAATATGAGGAAAGAAGAACATTGGAGCTCCTCTCCGGAATTTTTTCAAAATTGAAGTCCTGAAAACGCAGTTGTCAACCATTCCAACTTTTATGACGTAGTGGAAGAAACGGGATTTGCAACTTTACATCGAATAATTTAGCTTCAGAAATGTAATTTTAGTGGATCTTCATTCATGTTAGGGGAAGGGCTCGGGATCGGGGGCTCTCCCCCGGAATTGTTTCGGAATTGAAGTTCTAAAGACATAATTGAAGGCCCTTGTTACGACATTTTCGAAAAAGTTTTCGATTCCATTGATGTTTTCAAAATTAAAGCTCTAAAAATTCACAGTTTGGTGGAAGGGGGGTTGAGGGACTCTCCCCTGGAAAATCTTTGGAATTGAAGTCGTAAAAATACAATTGTAGGTGATTTTTTGTGATGTGTTGGGGGAGGGAGAGTTTGGTGACCTTTTCCTGGAATTTTTTCGAATTTACACACCTTTTTTTTGGGGGGGGCGACCGCCCCCCTCCCTTGTGGATGCGCCACAGCTTGTACATTAGTTTTTTGCGCAAAAGTAACACCATTTTGCCTGTTTTTATTTGTCCATCTTTACAACATGTTGCATCCGTTCCGAATAAAACTATTAAATTTTTGATAACAGCTCCTATACGAAAAGAAATGATATAACACGAAATCAATCTTTTTTGTGATCTGAAAATTATTATTTTTTAGATCATTTATTTATTTATTTATTTATTCATTCTTTTTTTTTTTTGCTTATTCTATCTATTTTAGTGACTAAAAGTAGTACTTTTGACTGAAGGAAACAACCCCAAACGAGAGATGCTTGTTAACGAATTGCTAAACGCGCAATTTATCTTTCCTTATCTGGGAGAAATGCAACAAAAACCCTCAATTTTAAATACAACATTTTCTCTTGCCAAAGCGCTCACGAGCCAAAAAGTCTTCCTCTCAACGCAGCAACTCCCTTTCACGGCAACCCTAACGGCCAATCTATGGCTCGAAACCATCGGTGTTCTCCACACACGGTCGGGGTTTCTCTCAAAACGGAACCGTGTGTCTTCTTTGCTCTCACAGTTTTATTTTATAAATATATCTCCCATTTTAGTAATCAAACTATCAAATATAAAGCGATGAATGATAAAATTGTCTTCATCGTATTTGTTTAAAAGAATCGTTTAAAATGTATCGCCTCTCGCAACGACCGAAAGAGCTGAATATCTTCTGTTGGCTTCTGTGCTTATTTCTGAAGCTTTGCAGTGCAGACGAATTGCCGACTTGTTTGCCGGTGAGTGGTATTTCTCCTAACATCTGCTTGGCTGTTAACACAATATTTTACTTCATAAACTCACAATTACTTTACTTTAATTATGATGTTGATGTATGGTTGCACACTATTGAAGTTCTTTCACCTTATGGTGGGTGTGCTATGGTGGCATTGCAGTTTAAATATTTTCCGTTTGAGTTAATATTTAAAAAAATTGACAATATGAAAGTATTAAATTGTACAGTATTTAAGAAAATATTCGCGGGGAAATTATCATAGCGAGGAGCATTTGATATGCTTTCAAAAGTTTTCGCCAAATAGTGAAAAAGAATCGCTCATCTGCTAGTCAAACGTTGCCAAAATCGATATTTTTGAAATTTAAAATGTAATTTTTTAACAAACCAAGCCATTGAACAAGACTGAAAGTTGCATTAAACTTGTTGAAATCCAAAAAATAATTTAATTATGCGATTAAAATGCAAAATAATGCGCCAAATTAAAAAAAAATCATTAACTAAGATATAACGTTCCATTAAAATGTAAATTTAAAGTATGAAAAGCGAAACATGCAGCAGGTATTTTATCGATGGAATTTTTTTCCGTCAATTTGGCATGTTCCATATTGCGATAATTTCTTCAAAGATATGGAGGAAAAAAAACTTTTATAACACCTTAAATCTGTCAGAAATATTTAGTTAGAAATATTAATCCAGAAGTCGACGTTCAGAATTTCATTTTGTAAACATAAATAATAATAGTACAAAAAAATGCGATTTTATGTATTTTAGTTTAAGTTATTTTCCCAATTATTAATTGCCACTATTTTTTCTGAAAAGGATACATACGTTTTATTTATGCTCTCATGAAAATTGAATGTCTCGAACGAATATTAATAATTACTGACGATTATTTTGAATTTTAATTTACACCATTGTACTTGTACTTTAAGTTAAGTAAACAAAATATTCTGATAGTGTTCTAATAAATTGTAATGAATTCATTTAGTGAGAGTATCAATTTTTAACTAATTTGAAGTTACATAAAATCAGGTTATTCATAAAATTTGCCAGTTTAGTTTGCAGTTCTGTTCAATTAAAACTTAAGTTTGAATTTTTCAACTTATTTACTTTACATATAGCAATTTCTATTTAAGGTAGTCACCAAAAATGAATCCAGCTCATAATCGTTAAAAAACCATGCATAATCTATAGTACTTAAAATCAGATAAAATTTAAGCCCATTACATAGTGATTAAAATACTGGAAAGCTTGCATCAAAGATAAACAATAATAACGATTTTATCACAATTTCGACAAAAATTACTGTTCAAAATTTTATTTGATACAGTTATTGATTTTTTAATCACTTCAAGCTTCATTCCCGTTTTAAAATTAAACTTATAAAGTAAACAAATATATTAATTTTATTTAGAAATTTTAAAAATTTTATATATTGCTCGTTTGGAAAAAAAGTGCCACAGTACGAAACTTTTATTTATTTATTTTTTTTGGGGGGGGGGGGGGCTTAAATAAGGCCTTTAAATGATGATATCTTCATTATAAAATAACAACAGATTTTTTGTTCTAATATTAACCACTGGAGAGCACGGCAAACTTACTTTTCTTAATGCAAATTGCCTGAAGAGTCCAACTTCAAATGCTTCTCCTGTAAAATTTCATTTCTTCCTATTGTGGCACTCTTCTTCCAAATGAGCGAAAAATGGAATCATTGGCATATAAAAATCCCTTTGATGACTACTTAGATTATAATGCTAGGCTTTATCGGAAATAAATAAGCGGGGGAGTTATCATGACCTTGAATATTTGGCGCATTTTTAAAACAATTCACAAAACTAGTTATAACAAGCTCGAAAAACGTTGCCAAAATCGATATTGCTGAAATGTAGAGTTTGATGTTGAAGCTTTGAGCGAAAAAAAGCCATTAAACAAGACTAAAAGCAACAGTAAAATCAAAAACGTTCCGTCTAACGGCTAAACTAAGCTATTCGCAACTCCAGAGCTCGAATACGCAACCTTGCGGTGATTAACAATACTACCGAAAAAGGTAAAACAGTCCACATTCCACCTGTTTTCTTTGAGGTAAATTACAGGCTTCAGACAGTTTGTGGTGTAATGTAATTTCAGAAGAATCGAAGAGAAAGCTTCCCAAAAAAACAATTAAAAAAATTGCTGTCATTCACAAAACATCAAAGCAAGTTATAAGTTACGGCATTTGTTTGTTTTACCTTTTTCATCCGCCATTAGACAGTGGCTGCAGCGCCCCCTATAGTTTATTGGAGTTGCGAATTAAAATGTAAAATGATGCAACAAATAAACAATTTAAAAAAAGAAAAGTCATTAACTCACAATGAAAAAATTTATAAAATGTACAGTTAGTATGAGGGGGTAGGCAATAATAGCCACAGCTTTTTCGGGCAATGGGCTTTTCGCCTATTTAGCACATTCCAAGTTATGATAAAACCTCCAAATAAACGCCTTAAACATGGCAGAAAACATAAATTAAAATTGGCTTTTGGCAGAATCCTTTTTATCGCCAAAATCTGAGACAGAAATGACTGAAATCAACTTTTTTAGTGGAGACGATACAATGAAAATCCAAACAATGGATTCTGTTGAGGCAATCCGAATCAAGGGAATGTACGTGCCAAAATAAAAGGAAGGATATAATAAGTACAAATGATATGAGAACCCCTCCCTTCCTCTCTGCTTAGGGGCAAGAGATAGTACGGTACTTTTCCGTTAAAAGTACGCCACTTGGTTTTTCGACTCGTTTATTTTCTACCTTGGCAACTATAGAAAAGTTGCTAATGCGGCTGGTGATAGCTATAAGTATATGGCAACCCATAGAATTTAGAAATTAAAGTTGTTGAATGCACCAACTGTGAAATTTTCAGTTTTCAATTTATATCGATAAATAAATTAAAATCACCAGAAATTAAAAAAAGAAAATTAATTTGAATTCTGAAATTTTGAATTCAAATTATGTTTTTCGCAATCACGAACTGAGACAGGACCCTACTCATTGAAGTTATTGTTTCTAGAAACGGCTCCTGTCCCCCCCAAGTCTGCCTCTCCTCCGGGGCGGTCACTTGTGCATAGTTGTGTGTGTGCGTAGACCTGTGTGTATGCACGTAGGCATGTGTGAGTGTATGTGTGTGAAGTCGTGTGTGTGTATGTGTGTGAGCGTGCGTATGTGTAGGACATGGACACATGACGCCTCCGACCAATAGAAGCGGATAGCTCAAAACCGGAGCAGCCGCGCCGCGCCGCCAGCAGAGGACGGTGGGTGGTGGTGCTGCAAAGGCTTCTGGTCCAAGTTGAAAAAGGCACGGACACCAAAAACGGTCATATGAGAACAATAAGCTATCGTGATTGCTCAAAAAAAAAAAAATGCCCTATGTGACGTAACTTTGACTGAAAAATACCGATAGTTCTACGCTAGTTCTAGTAACCCTCGTAGGTGATGATGCTATACAGAATGATTTAAAAAAAAAAATCAATGAAAGCCTATCCGGGATCTGAACTTTAAACGCATTTTACTCAAAACTATAAAAAGTCCTCCCTTTGCTTCTCACTGTCTCAATTTTACTATTTTTTAAAGTCATGTGCATAGGTCATCATTGGATGTCACTTATTCCGTTACTAAGGAATATATTTTAAGAAATGAGCTAAAGTTTCATACATGCTTAATGATTGACGCAATTTTACTTGTCATACTTCATTAATGTTCATCTTTCTTTGTTCTCATAGATATTTTGTCTACCTTGGAGAAATTACCAATTAAAGAGTGCAACACTTAACTAGTTTTCAGAATTTTTCTCTCTTCTAGCCAAAACAAAGCGCTTATCTGCTTTCAAAACCTTGCCAGAAACAACTTGATTTTAAATTAAATCTTAAACTTTTGAAGAAAACACGCTGATAAACAAGATTTAAAGCTACACTAAAATGGATAATAATTAGACAAATTATTAATTCGTTAATTATCAAAAGAAACCTTTATTTAATGCGAAAAGTATTCCATTCAAATGCAGAATAATCCGCCAACTTCAGATATCACGTCATTAAAAAACAAAAATACAACTCTTCCTCCCTTCAGTGGGTCGGTAAAATGAGAACCAAGCGTTCTTGGGAACTAAACACTAAAGGTTCCACGTTCGACCGATCACCTAACCGGAAACATCTGCTTTGCACCCCAGAATACTCGGTCACAAAAACAGAGATGACTCAACTGGCCTTGGCAACCATGGGCTGTTGCACCACTGAATTTAGTTTTAAAAACAAAAGAATTTCATTAAAATATTATGTATTAAAATCCAACTTCTCAAACGCAGAATGATAACAGCTACCTGTACGTATGTATGCATCTGTGTCATTCTAACTTCTTAAAAACGGTAGCAATTTGAGGTTCGAACCAGGTATCGAAAGATTCGTAATTTTTCGGGTTTCATGTTTAACTAACTTGCATCTTTGTAAGACTTTAATTAGCGGATTAATTAAAAACGTCGATTGTAGTAGCGTTTTCTCCCTTTCCAATTGACGGAAATTATTTCACCAAGAGGTTGCGGCATTTTCCTTCTCAGTTCTTCCTTTCTGTGAGACTGCTGGTATGTTCCCAATAACGAAAGGGAATTAAGTAGTGCAAGACCACATTGCTCAAAGCAAAAGCTTAAAATAATAATAATAATAATGAACTGTCGTGAGCTGATTCACCCTCAAACTCACCTGACATTGCACCATTTGGTTTCCCTTTATTCCGATCTACATGTGACGGGAAAAAAAAATTGAAAATTTGTCCGATATCCAAAATGTCATCTCCAGAGTTTTGTTGCTCAGAAACAGATTAATTTCTATCTAGCCAGGATTAAATATTTGTGCACTACACGACAAAAGCAGACGAGCGTAACTACATCGTTGATTAAAAATAAAAAATTTAGAAATGTATTTGCTTGAAAAAACGATATTACCTTTTAATCCCCCTAATAATAATATTTGTAATAATTAGTTTAATATTCCCATTCTGTATGATTTATTCATGCACCTTTTTTCTCCCCTTTTCGTCACCTGACACATAAGACGAGAAAACCTCACAAATTGATAAACAGGTGTACGGGTGCACGAGAACAGACAGACGAAATCACCTGCGTTTTTCTCATACGAGCCACACCCTTCGGCCCATTAGGAAGTTTTCCTAATGTTTAGCTTTTGTAGTAATTTGATTGCTGTCCATTGAAGTTTTATAAAAATGTCATGAAGAATTTTGTTTCTTGGCAGGAGATCAAAGAAAATCTCAAAAATATGCTTAGTCCTCTTTTTTTTTTTGAAATCCTTAAGAAAATCAGTTCCAAATTCAAATAAATCAATAAGTCAGTAAAAAATAATAAAAGCAACTTTAAAACATAATTAAGGGGAGAAATCTTAACTACCTTTGATAAAAAATAGCGAATTGTACAGAAAGTGCAAATTATTTTCATTCTCTCAACATAAGTTCTTTTGAAAAACATAATACATATTTTAAATCAGCGCAAAACGTAATATTTAAGTTGTGACAAAGTACTTGTACATAAATATTTTGTCGTATTGTACTCGAATCTTACACACATAATTCTACATAATACCAAAAAAAAGTGAATTTTTTATAGTCTATGGACAAGAAAGGGTATACTATAATTCTCTATTGGGTTACAAAATGATATGGACACCAAATTTTCCTCTCATTAAAAGCAATTAAAAGAAAACAATGCTACAAAGTAAGGTTTTCTTTCATGGAAAGCAATAATAGTGCAAAATGTTTGACTATAAATTTTATTTTTTCGAATATGTATTATCAGGGAAGCTAGAGTTCTTTTTACATAAAAGAGTAAAAATGCTCTTTGAAAACAGCGTTAAAAGTTGCAAACTTGCATGAAACTACATCCACGTGTTTCGTGGTTACAAGGAACTTCTTTTTCAATGCAAAATAAGTGAGCTTATGGATGAAAAGATAACACCTAAAAATATGTACAAATCATAAAATATTATTAAATTACAACAAGGACATGAAAATGACCGTTTCTGTGAAAATGTGACCCATTAAATATTTTAATTACAAAGAAATTTAAGTCTGTAATCGTGTGAGATGAGTACTGTGTCTTGGGCAGGAACAGGGCAAAGTTTTCTTTTGCTTTTTTTGTATTTTTTTTGTACAATCTTGCTCATTTGGTTTCCGCTGAAAAGAAAGCGAGAAAAAACGTCTACTTCCAACATTTCCCTATCGTTGGTATGAAGTCCCAAACGCGTTTCCTCAAATATCTCGGAAACTCATTTCTGCGCAGGAGTGCTCCCCTCCCCCCAAGCTCAATGGCGCGGATTGCTCCCCCCCCACACACAAAAGAAATTTCTCGATCCTCCTTCCCTTTTTTAGTTTTTATTTTATTTATTTTTTAAAATATTTTTATTTATTTATTTAATTTTTATTGTTGATATTATTTAATTAGAAAAGTTCTGTGCTACGCCAATGACATGCACACACACACACACAAACTAAAGAAATAAATGAAATAAAATAAAAACAGAATAAAAAATAATTTAAATTAAAAATAAATCAATCAATAATTTAAATCAATAATAAATCAATCAATAATTTAAATTAATAATAAATCAATCAATAATTTAAATTAAAAATAAATTAATAAATAAATTTGAATAAAGAATTAAAAATACCCATTCCCCCCCCCCCCAAAAAAAAAAAAACAAATTGATAGCACAACTTGCACCATAATCCCCCTCCCTCGTCGGCACCCCTGTTTTTGCAGATACTGCTGTTTACCTGCCCACGGCAGTAATGCTTAAGACCGGATAGTTTTAAATAATACGTAAGGTCTAGAAGAGTGGACTAGACTAAGGCCCCTATATATACGAGCCGACGCATCAGCTTAAGATTAGCCATTTTGGATCGGAGCGCGTGCTGGAATGGTTGTCTTCCTGGCGAGTTATCGCGTTTGGTGATTGTTCACTGTGAGCAATTATTAGCGGCAGGTGAATTGTTATTAAATAAAATATTATTTTCGTTAAATTTGGCGAAATCTGAAACTTTGCTGTAGTAACCCTAACATTGCAACAATGGAAAGTCCGATCCAAAATGGCTAAACTTAAGCTGATGCGTCGGCCTATCTATATAGCGGGGCTCTAGACTAGACTAAGACCCCTATATATACGAGCCGACGCATCATCTTAAGATTAGCTATTTTGGATCGGAACGCGTGCTGGAATGGTTGTCTTCCTGGCGAGTTATCGCGTTTGGTGATTGTTCACTGTGAGCAATTATTAGCGGCAGGTGAATTGTTATTAAATAAAATATTATTTTCGTTAAATTTGGCGAAATCTGAAACTTTGCTGTAGTAACCCTAACATTGCAACAATGGAAAGTCCGATCCAAAATGGCTAAACTTAAGCTGATGCGTCGGCCTATCTATATAGCGGGGCTCTAGACTAGACTAAGACCCCTATATATACGAGCCGACGCATCATCTTAAGATTAGCTATTTTGGATCGGAACGCGTGCTGGAATGGTTGTCTTCCTGGCGAGTTATCGCGTTTGGTGATTGTTCACTGTGAGCAATTATTAGCGGCAGGTGAATTGTTATTAAATAAAATATTAGTTTCGTTAAATTTGGCGAAATCTGAAACTTTGCTGTAGTAACCCTAACATTGCAACAATGGAAAGTCCGATCCAAAATGGCTAAACTTAAGCTGATGCGTCGGCCTATCTATATAGCGGGGCTCTAGACTAGACTAAGACCCCTATATATACGAGCCGACGCATCAGCTTAAGATTAGCCATTTTGGATCGGAGCGCGTGCTGGAATGGTTGTCTTCCTGGCGAGTTATCGCGTTTGGTGATTGTTCACTGTGAGCAATTATTAGCGGCAGGTGAATTGTTATTAAATAAAATATTAGTTTCGTTAAATTTGGCGAAATCTGGAACTTTGCTGTAGTAACCCTAACATTGCAACAATGGAAAGTCCGATCCAAAATGGCTAAACTTAAGCTGATGCGTCGGCCTATCTATATAGCGGGGCTCTAGACTAGACTAAGACCCCTATATATACGAGCCGACGCATCAGCTTAAGATTAGCCATTTTGGATCGGAGCGCGTGCTGGAATGGTTGTCTTCCTGGCGAGTTATCGCGTTTGGTGATTGTTCACTGTGAGCAATTATTAGCGGCAGGTGAATTGTTATTAAATAAAATATTAGTTTCGTTAAATTTGGCGAAATCTGGAACTTTGCTGTAGTAACCCTAACATTGCAACAATGGAAAGTCCGATCCAAAATGGCTAAACTTAACCTGATGCGTCGGCAAACGAAACGATCCCGGAAGACTGATTTTTCCTCTTTTCACATATAAACTAACACTTTTATGTACTTTACATGGAGTTTTGTCGCTGCGTAATGAGTGAAGAGGTTTTCGAACCGAATTTTTTTTATAGTCATGTTTTATGCGCCCTGTTACATATTTGTTCTATCAGCAGCTGTGGAAGTCGCGGAAGTAGCGACTCGAGCGACACATGCAAAGAAAAACCCTTGTCTGTGTGCACAGCTGTTTGTTCCAATTTATCGCCCATTGCAACGGGTGCTTTATCAGCCTCCGAGAGAGACGGGGGTGTGTTTTTGTCCCCAAACGATCAGTTAATGACTGGTAACTACAGGTGGTTCAGAGATAGGAAAATTAATGAGATGTTTTTATTGTTGAAATAAGGGCGTTTTTGTTATGAGGGTGATCTGCGAAAGCATGTTTTCAGGAGAGAAAAAAACATATGTGAGGAATTAGATTCACTATACAAGTAAAATGCTTAGAGGAAATGGTTTTTAGTAGATGACAAAATGCTGCTTTGACTTCGGCTATTGTAAAGTAAATTTAGTTTGCAATGTATTTATTTCTGAAATTGATATTTTGAACCGAACCTTTTGTTTCTTAACGTATACTTAACGTATACTTCTAACGTAAGACCATTTCCGCCACATATTGCACTGCCAAAAAAAAAAAAAAAAAATCAGATACTTTCCTGGAAAATAATGGACAGCTAATTTGCTTTTTACTTTCTTCTATATCTAATATATAGAAGAAAGTATTGGATTCGTGCAAATTTTCGAATTTCGAATTTTGACGAATTCGAACGTTTTGAGGTGTGCTGAGTCCATTTCGACTATTTTTGGAAAATGTCTGTCTGTCTGTGTGTGTGTATGTATGTGTGTGTGTCACGTCTGTGTGTGACCAGTTTTTTGTGGCCACTCTACAGCAAAAACTACCGCATGAAATCGAACGAAATTCGGTACACATATGTGCCGCTATGTGAACTTGTGCCCATTGGTTTTTGGCGCGAATTCCTCCAAGGGGGGGTGGAGCAATGGGACGTTTTTTGAGTTACGCGTGCTTGCTATTCCTCAGGAAGTAACTGGCGGAATCAAACAAAATTTGGTCCATATGTTGCCACTAACAGGAGCAGGTGCTGATTCAATTTTGGTGTCAATAGCTCAAACGGGGGTTGAGTTATAGAACGTTTTTTGTCGTCAATTGTGACTGCTGTATCTCAAGAAATAATAAACGGAATCAAACAAAAATTTTTTGACAAGTAGCCCTTAGTGGGGATAAGAGCTGAATTTATTTTGGTGTCAACAGCTAAAAAGGGGGGTAGCGCAATCGCCCGTTCTTTTTTTCCATTGTGAGTGCCCTATCTCGAGAAGTAATGCTACGTTCTGGTTGAAATTTGGAATATATGTGAGTCCATACGTAAACAGGCTTTGGTTCAATTTTGACACCAATCGCTCCAAGGGGTGTTTATTTATTTATTTATTTATTTTTTTGCGAATAAAAATAGTTTTATTAATGCAACAATAAGAAAGATAAATCGTAATAGATTGTCGTCTGCGTATTTCTCGTGATTTTAATTGTATGGAAATGATCGGAAATATTATCTCAATGATTTAAAATTTTTAATTGTTGCCATCTTATGTTTGTTAATAAATAAAATATTTGTAATTAATTCAAGTAAGGCTTTTAAAGTAACTTTCAATTTTCGCTCTTTGTTTTGTTTTTACAATAATTCAGACACTGGGATGGTCGTCAAGTTTTTGCATGTGTAATTTTGTTTTTGTTAGGAATATTGCTTCCTCGTCAAGCATGGGGAGGGATCAGAAAAAGGAAAAATATAGAAGAAAGTTTCGTGATGGCCACAACATACTAGTTTTTTAAATAGTAACATATCTGATAAAACAGGGGTGCCCCCCTAAGAACAAGGGCGCACATCCTCTAAATATTGTGAAGACCCCCCCCCCCCCCCCGATAACAAAAATAGCCCTCAAAATAACCCCCGTAAAAATTTCAATGGCGCAGTCTGCGACATGACCCCTCCCCCTAGGTAGGCACACCTGGATAAAAAAAAGGAAAGATTCTCAACAAAAGTCAAATGTTTCTGGAATGAACGAAAAAGCTCCCAAGAAAACTTAAACACGTCTATTGTAATAGCTTGGAACTTTCCTGACTTACCATGAAGGCTCCTCAGCAAATATGGCCGAAGCTAAGACAGAATTGCAAGCCTAACACTTTATGGGCCGGCGATTTTAGAAAAGCTGCAATGTCCAGTTCACCCTCATTTGGAGCTCAGTTAATCTGGAAAGGCCGTAGTTGAGCTGAAGGCAACACACTTAATAAAGACGCTGAGTATATTATGACACTGGTAGCTAAAAATATATTTCCCTAAATGAGGAGTCTGCATTAATGCAACTTGTAGGAATTCAGGAAACCTTTTCGCAAATATACTTGATTTTCAACTGGTGCTGGAGACCACGGAAATCTCGGAACGTTGCTCGGAAATAATCTGTGTTGTTTATGGAATTTTCTTATATGGTAAGCGCAGTAAATATAAACAATCACGTTTTCTTAAAAAAATATGTTGCTGATGTCTGAAATTTGAAATATCAATAACAGAAACTAAATGGCACCTGTAAAAGTAACAAAATTTTAGTGCAAAAAATGCCCAAGAGTGAGAAGAACATTTTAAATGTTCTAATCTCTTAATCTCTTTTTTGTTTCGAACCGATGCAAGATAGTTTTTTACAGAGATTGACGATGTAGAAAGAAATATCAAACTTGGTCCAACATTGGGTTTATGGAAATCTCGCCAAGTTCTGGCAGTATCGCCAAGCTGACACTGTATTGGTGGTTCACTTTCAATGCTAAGTTTGGCAAGATATCGCCAAGTGGTCGGCCACGTATGAAGTCAATTCCGCTTAATTACTTGCGCTTTATGATGGAAATTTACCTTCATCGCTCGAAATGAAATGTAACTTTAAAAAAATCTTAAGTTATTTAGCAAAAATGTAATCGCATTCATAATTTAAATAAAAATATTTGGGAAGATTTCGATAATTGTGAATCTGGCGATCTTTCTTCCTTGGCGTCAATTTTTGGCTCCAGCGCCTGCGCGAGAAGCATTTTTCTTTGCAAATCTAAACAAAGAAACCGGAAACATCTATTCTCATAGGGTTACAAAAAATCAGCAGGGTTACCAAAATAAAATTATTTACGCCAAAAATGAGACGACCGCGGCAGATTCCCAATTATCGAAATATCCCCAAATATTTAAATTATGGACAAACCTGTAATTCACTATTTTGACATAGGCGAAACGGCTCGCCACCGAGAAAATTCCGTAGCTGGTAATATACACAGAATTCATTCCCGATTCAATTTGAATGTTCAGAAATAAATAAATTCTATTAATTAAGAGTATTTGTAACTTGTGGCAAATGGAATAAATTGTGCTAGTTATATGATTTAGATTGAGGAAAGTATTTTAAAAATGGTTAAAAACATTTATAGCTCATGTTCAGAATATTTGAACAAATTTCAACTCGCGCAGAAAAATCAAGGCTTTTGATTAAGATATACAATAGTAATTTATGCAAATTCCTTTTGTCAGGAACAGTTTAAGAAAAAGAAATAAGGAAAAAAAAAAACTAAAACAAAAAAAAAATTTTATTTATAAAAGAAATTATATTTTTTATTATTTTTTCAAATTATATTGATTAAAAAAAAATTATATATTGTTCTTTTATAAAAAGATATATATTTTATTTTGCATTAAAATAAAACATATTTTCGTGTGGTCCACCCCTAATGTTATTTCATTCTTTGAAAACTCAAATTTTTTATTTTGCTGGTTTTTTACATAGAATTATATTTACTAATGGATAAAATTGAGGTGTTCCGAAGTGATAATTTGTTATTCGTTGTCTCATGGCGCCCACATACTTGTAATTACGATGATCTGAGCCTTTCCTCTATTTCCAGAAAGAAAAATGCTCTCTATAGCTTTTGTGTTTTTAACACCTGTTTTTATATGTAAAGAAATAGAGTAAAAGAAAAAGTATTTATGCGGGTTTCATCCCAATTAAAGTCACCTGTTCTCTTATCATGCTAAATACATGCTCCAATCTGTTGTATAATGGCGAAATCAAGGTTTAGGCCTAATGATTTTTTTCCCCTCTAGACAGGGGCGGCATTTCAGCATTTCATTTGGGGGGTCGAGTTTCTTAAATGTGTATTACCACAGTGTGGTACCAAACACACACATAAGCTAACAGGAAGTGGTCATAAAATCGCTTTAATATAAATAAAAATTAGTGTTTAGAAACAATCAAAATTTTGATTCATTTTCTAATAAGTTATCATGCAAAACATCTCGATACTAAAGTTTTTATAGCTTTTGGAAAAGTTTTAATACATGATTTTTGGAATTCGGAAGAGCAGGGAACATGTTACTAATCTATCAGTGCCCAGTGTCGTGCTGTTTTACCATTACAGCTAAATAGAAAAGTTTTTTTTTTTTTTGCCCATTGTGCTTCGAAATTAACCTCCTGAGAAATAAAAAAATCTTTCTCTACTGGCTGAGCTGATTGGAATAGTTAAAAAATAATTGAAGTAACTAAATTATGTATGAAAACACTTTTATATATTGCTCTTCAAAACCACCTAAGGCAACTTCAAAAATTGTGAGGGGCTTAATTTTTCATCATAGAATAATCTAGTCTCGTCGGCGGTTGCAGCTTCAATGAGATGTCATCTGCCTCCAGGTCTGTTCTTCACTATTCCAGACTGACGAAACTGCAGTCTCTGGATGTGATAACCGGTCAGTCGGTATATTGCTTGCAATTTTTCTTGCCTCATACTAAAAATTTTACTCATAATTGAAACATTTTATTTTACGTTTTCAAAATCCAATTCAGATAATATAGAGCCAACCATACAGAAAAATAATTATCATCAAATCTTGTGTTAATTTCATTCAAACTGAATCTATTACTTTATACAAAATATTAAAAATCAATCTTTGACTTCACATCATCATGTGGATTTTTGTCACCTTTTTTTTCCCCTCGCCTTTTTAAAATTAGCACGAAGGAAGAATGTTTTTTTTTTTTAAAGTTTCACGCTTGATTGAAATATACATCTACGTAAAATCTATTTTCAGTTTCAATTGTTTATTGAACTATGGTAGTATGGTGTACAGATCAATTGTAGATTGAACTGTGGCTTGAATAGTTCGAAAATTAAGGGTAGCGGATTGAAGATGTTTTGATAGAGTAAAGCATTTTTCAAAAACTTTCCTCAATACAAACAAATTGAATAAAAATTCAAACGAAGTCATGCATGCCAAAAAGGCATGAGCTTTTTCACCATCCAAAGAATCATTTTGCAATAATTCTTCCAGTTGTCAAATCACTGCTTTGAAGCTATAGAGAAATGTTTTTATGGTTTTACTCTTGAAGACCATCTTGCGTCACTCCAAGCGTGCATAATTATAGAGCCCCATAAAAGATATTTGTTGAAATGTTTTTTTTTATTTTTAAATTCAATAATTAAATGAATTTTTAAGAAGTTTCTATAAATGCATTGAGCAACTGAAACTTGTTTCTTCTAGCAGAAGAAAGCGATGAACACTCATTAAATGAATATACACTCAAAAGTGAGCGTTAAAGTGAATGTAAAATATCAAGGAATTTTCTTGTGAAAACCATAGAGCCATATCACTTTGCATGAGCTCCTCATATTGGACATACCATCGTTACACTGGGCACACAAGTATGAAATATTTAGCCTATATGAGGAAATGTCTTCTCCAGTTAAAATTAATTATGTTCCTTTATCAGTTTTCTATGTTCTGAAAAGGCCGGAAAATACTTGATGAATTTTTAAATCATCGTCCAAATAACGAAAAGGCAGTGGTTGCAGACCCGACTGCCGGAAATTTAATGAAGCACCGACCAACGAAAACACTTTTTCTAGTCTGAGAATGTGTCGAGTTTCATCAAATAGTTACTGAGAACAAGCAAGATTTTTTTTAAGGAACATTGATTTCCGACTTACATAAATTGAATTCACCCATTTTCTATCATTCAGCTGAAAAAATTTGGGGGTGCAACCGCCCCCTCTTGACCCCTCTATTTGCCGCCTCTGCCTCTAGACAAGGGGGCTCCGAAGCTCACCGACACCAGAAGATGAAGATTTTTTTCGCACTTATTTGGTTCACGAAGATTTAAATCGTCTGTCAGGGAGAGCCAGATAAAAATGCGCGTTACGAGTAAAAGAAAATGAAAATCCGAACCCTCCTTCCGCAGAATATTTAATTTAAGCGAACATCGCGTATTATAATTAAAACAATATAAAAACCCCACTCCCATTCGAAGAATTGATCAAAATACGCATAACAAAATAATTATTAAAAAAAAAAAAACGCTTGGTGGAGTGGTGTACCCCTCCCCGTAGTCCAAACTAACTTGCACTAAATTTCAGTGCGGCGAAGAAAAGTGCGCTCAAGTCATTTTAAACTACACTTTCCCATTTAGAAAAATGTTTCAACACTCAAATTTGTGAATGAAAGCTATATAATGATAAAAGATTCTCTACATGACTAATGATGAAAGATTCTCTACATTTTTCTTCATTTGAGAAGTCTTTTTCTTGGAATAATTGAAAACTACAGGAATACTTAAATTGTTCTTTCTGACCCATAAAAGTTATTTTGTCATTTTGAGTACATTATGAAAAGTGCTTAGTTTTTTTTTTTTTTTTTTTTTAATTCTGTTATTTAGCATTAAGGCAGTGCATCTTATGGCACTGAAACAGACATTAATATTTTCAAAAGATTTTTAAATCACGCAATTTGCTGCCTCCAAAATTAAATTGAATTTTTATTAAAATTAGTTTTTCATATCCGAGCACTGGTACACACTTTAAATTATCTTTTTTAGCATTAAAAGCACTAAAAGAGATATTCACACTTAAAAAAAATCTTTAATTTCAACTTCGGAAATTTGCCGCCCCTTAAATTTCTCGCCGTCGTAGGCTGACGCCTAGGTCGACTACCCCAGGAGCCATGCCGGGTCACAATACCTGCTTTTTAATTGTTACCAAATACAATGAAAGTGTTAGTAATTATAAAATTAATTTTGTTAATGAAGTCAACAAAGTAGTTTCAAGGCTAAACTTAAGTAATAGATTTGGGGATTTCGGGCGTTTGAAACTTGAGCAGAAAAAAAAAAAGTACAGGTTTCGAAACTTCATTCGAATGTACATTTCCTTGATTCAAGTCAATTCATCGGTTTAAAAAAGACTTTTAAAAACCTTTTTTCCCCCCACTATTATTCATGTTGAAAATTGTTTTGAAATTCAAGCATAAAACCTTGCAAATATTGAGAGTAGATTAGAGGTAAAAATACGCTATTATATCTTTATGCATTATACTTTTAACATCGAAGGTGAATACCGTTTCCTTTTTGTTTGTTTGTTTTTTAATAAGAATAGCTAAGATATAAATATGATTTAAATTTCAAAAAGTTTCACCTCAAATAAAGTTCAAATCTAAAAAAACTAAAATTATATATATATATATATATATATATATATATATATATATATATATATATATATATATATATATATATATATATATATATATATATATATATATATATATATATATATATATATATATATATATATATATATATATATATATATATATATATATATATAGTTTTTTTTTTTGAAATTTAACGGATATTTCTATAAGTTTTAGAATTAACCTCAATATATAAAGGTATTAAGATTAACTGCAATTTTTGAGTGTTATAATCAAGAAACCATAAACTAATTTTATTTCATGCTTTTTAATGCAAATCAAGCTTATAGAAAAATTCTTCAGATTTAAAAACCATTTTGATATTTCGAATGTTTTATACATTGAAACTTATTTTTGTTTTGTACTATGATGTACGTATATAAAACTATTGGTGCAATGTTTAAAAAAAAAGATGTTGTTAATTGAAGTACTTGCACTTCGGATCATACCTCTAAAATGCTTTGTACATAAAATAATTTATAAATAAAAATTCACAGAAATGTTCATTCCAATGGAACATCATTGTAAAAAAAAAAGGTATAATAACGTAATAACGTTTTTAAAAATTCTGACAAGGGGGTAAAAAAACAAATGTTTAGTGTAAACTATCTTTGAGCATGGTTAAAAATTATGGTTTTAGCGACAATAAGTCAATTCATCTTCTCCAAGTTTAGTTCCGAACCGGGGATAGGGAGAACGAAAGAAAGAAAAAGAATAACAGCAACTTGTTCCTGTTTCCTTGACGAGGGTTTCCTTATCAGCATCGCCGCAGACGACAATTTTGCTCAGGAAACTACTAAAAGAGAGAGGGGAAAAAATTTGGGTGCTGCCCGTGCTGCTCATATTTACTTCTAAGAAGCAGAGGAAAACTCTCACGTTTTATAACGGACACCTGTTAAAACGTAAAATTATTAATTTAGTCTTTTAATTCTGTTAGAATTATGCTTGAGAACATTTTTCACTTCAAGGAAAACATCTAAGAAACATTGAAATGTTTAAATAAAATCAAACTTACATTCTAAATTACGCTTTTTTTGTGGAGGGGGAGGGGGTGGGGGGAGGTCCGTGAACCAAGTTGCACCAACAGCAACAATAGATTTCCTTGACTTTTACACCATTTATTACACTTAAAATCAACTTGTCCTTCTAGCATGCCCAGTCGTTTATATTGTGACTAGCAAAAATACCCGGCGTTGCCTGGGTCAGTAATAATTGTTAGAAACAATCGCTACATTCATTCGTGATTAAAAATCGAGCTTCTTCCTTACCCATTAAAGTAAAATAAGTATAAAGAACGAAATAGTATTCAGTTAGAAACAAAAGCACGACATTTAAACATATAAAAATTTGAAGAATTTCCAAAATATTAACTAACAAAAACAAAGATCACTAAAAAAAACCGTGCACTTTATTTATTTAATTTAATAGTACACACAAAAAACAAAACACACACACAAAAAAAAAAAAAAAGGGAAACAAAAAAGAAAAAAAAACCCCTCTCTAATATGTTTTTCTAAGTGCAAAAAATAGTTTCCAAATATTTAAATGACTTTAAATTCATGTTTTCTCCAGAGAAACCTTGATTCAAAATTTTCATTATGATTACCATTAATATTGCTGTTGTAAGGCAACGAATTTTTGTAACAATGGATTTTATATTTCATCATTAATGGGGAAATGACATGAAATTTACTGTTTTCCATCATAACTTTTTAAAACTAAGTTTTTAGAAATAAATTATAGCCTAAGTTGCTTCCCGATAACTTAGCTATCTGTGGTGAAAAAATGGTTAAAATCGGTCAAGTAGCTTTGAAGATTACCCCGGACATCCTTACATACAGAAGTAGCCATTTATGTATATAGATTAAGCTCATTGATTTTTCACATTTAAGAGGGTTTTAAAGTTTAGTTAAACAAAAATTTGTGCCTGTGTATGTGCTGCTGATGTCTGGTTTTACTTAAGGTAAAAACAACTCGGTGAAAGTTAGAAAATATGTCCAAAAAATGTGAAGTAATTAATGTTTATGTAGTACTTAAATATTAAGATTGGTTGGTTGTATTAGATTTAATGGCGCAAGAGTCTTAATAGGCTATACTGTGCCAAATGGCGAAACATTAAGAAGTAAAGTTAGAAGCAGTAAAAGTTAATTATAATTGTTATAATTTTTTTAATTTAAAAAACAATCGAGTACATAATTGCCCCTCATGCATTGGTTAATATTAAAGTATCTTTTGCTATGGACATTTAATACTGCCAGCAAATTAAATATGCATACAGATGTGCCCCCCCTCCTTTTTTTTTTTGAGTTTTAGAAACGCGAAGTTCCATGCATAGAATTGATGTTCCTCATATCACTAATTAAAATTTATGAGCCCACTGTGGAAGTAGCGATATCAGGAGCAGAAAGCTTCTTCCATTTTCATGTAGAACTATGGGTGTAAACAATAAAGATAAAGTTCTTGCTCTTTAGTACGAGGCTGAAAATGCCTCTGCTATAAATAGCGAGATAAGGGAAAAGACGCAGTTTGTAAAAAGCAAGGTAAATTAAATTATTAACAGAAGTAAAAGCAACTAGCTTTTCCATCATCTTTTTCCAAGAGAACCTTTTTAAAGAAAACTAGGGGATGAGACAACATATGCATAATAGGGTGGTCCTTATTTATAAGGAAAAAAATTTTTTTTCGAATTTTTTAGAAATTATTTGCCAGAATGTACCTTTATATAAGACATGAAAATATAACAAATTTCAGCTCAATCGGTTAATATTAACACGTGCCGCATCGACGCTGAAGTTGTGAGATTCAATGTAAGGCAGTTATTACCTATAAGAACGACAATGTACGCTCGACTGTAAACATAAAATTACGCATTTTTTTTTAAATTTTAGTATAAAAACATACTAATTAAAATGAAAACGTAAAATAAAGATATAGTTTATCCTAATACTATATTTTTTATTTATTGAAATGATACATCCACTTCAGATACATATTTTGGATTTAAGTAAGCCTCCTTTTGTGGCGACTGGGAACTCTCTCCGGTACTCCTGAACAACCTGAATAAAAAAAATAATATTGAATGTGTTTTCTAAACCTAGCCTATATAATGTGTTCAAGAAAAAAATAACAAAAAATTAAATTTGTTTATACATACCTGTATCAAAAATTGTTTTTGATGTTCATTTTTCGTCATTTTTTCATTGTAATCCTCAATCAACTTGACTCCTCTTTCTGCAATATCATTTGTACATTTTAAGGTTGAAATGATATTTTTTCCTGTGCGATAATCCTCTCTGTTTTCCCAATTCAGCGGATCGTCCTGAAGAAATTCAACACAAATACCGAATCGTTTAAATAACTGAAGTGAATTGGCGGACAATAATTCAGTTGGTAGATCTTTTTAAACAAAATTTTGGACATCTCGGATTTGCAACGATAGTTTTTTCTCAATGACTTCTGTCTCTTCATTTTCTTCTTCTTTTTCATTCACAGTTTCTATGTTTTTACTTGCACATTCCATAATTTTTTGAGCCATTCTAATTTTTTCAACTCTCTCAATTCTATCGTCAAATATTGCCATGGCAGCACACTCTTCACTTAGATACCATAAATGGTTTAAAAATTTTGTTATTGCAATGGTTGCAATGTTTTCATTAATATTTTTAAATTTAACCAATTTTCTCAAAAAATATATATCATTTAGGGGAGCTCCTGTAGTATTCGTTGCTGAAAACCAGGCCTCTACATAACAGTATACAACGAAAACGCAAATTTCTGCATTCAGTTTGGAATTATCCTTTCTCATTTTCATTTGATCGCGAAATAAAAAAAGTTTTAAACAATAAATCGCTTTAGACATCCATCTCGCTAAATGATATGCACCGGGGGCCCTAAAACTCACATTTGTTTTATCTCCCAAAAAAATGAGCGTCAATTGCAAAAACTCTTTGTAGTCATCACGTGGTTGCTCTTCTGCAAGTTTCTGTTTCACAAAATAAATAATTTCGGGCGCTACATCTTTCAGTGCATTATAAACGGCTTCATCGCTGGTATAATCTAAAAATTTCATTTTATCAATATTCATCCAGTTTTCTTTAAGTGCTTTGAATTGAGCAATTTCAGGGCCGGATGTTACAATTGCTTTTGTCCTCGTGAATACACCAGCCAAAACGACCTCAAATATATGGTGTCGGCATGGAAGCCACAAAATATCTCGCCCTAACCTTTGTTGAAGCAGAACTGCAGCTCCTTTTATACGTCCAGTGTTTGATGCTGTAGTATCAAAACAAAAGGCTTGAATTTTTTCGGTTAAATTCCATTCATCAGTGATATGGAACACAGCAGAGCAAACTTCCGATCCTCCTGATGATGCAATTCCAGGTACTCCTAATAATTGTTCAAAATCTAAACCAACCGCGATCACAGGAAGCCGATCAATTTTCTCATTTTTTGTGATATCAGGCAATAATTTGGAATCCCAATGCACTTTAATAAAATTTGCATCATTTCCTACCGATTTTATTGATGAATATTTTATTTTCCGCAAAATCTCTCTATTTCTTTTGATAGACGATCTATTGAGAACAAACTCGGTGATATCTATATTAAGAGCTTCTAGGACGGCAGAAATAATATGCATTGCATCCCTGTCACTCACTTTACATTTGTCCAAGGCAGCGGCCAGGCGAGGTGTCATTAACATCTTTCGTCCTCTCTTGTTTGAAGATGGACCCTGTTGAGATTCCGATATGAAATATATGTCATCTTCACTGTTGTCTTGATTTATCACTTTTTTCTGTGAATCTTCGTGTTCTTTATCTTCCATTTCAAAATGTCCAATCGAACAACTAGAATTTTCCAACAAATCTTCTTTTCTTTTCAACTCTGCAGCTGTGCGTTCTTCTTTCCGCTTTTCCTTACGTAATAATTTGATATCTACTCCCAGCATACAACCTACTCTACCTTTCTCCCTTTGCTTAATTAAAAATTCTCTATCTTCGGCGATTTTAATCTCATTTAACGCATTTAAGGTGGCAATATCGAAAAGGTTGTCTAAAGCTTCTTTAAAATCATTTTCTTTTTCTCTCTGCCGTTCAGTATCTCTATTTTTAGATTTTTCTAAATTTCTGACATTATCGTACAAAGATTTTAATTTCGAAATACAGTTTGAACGGTTTTGAACTGGGATTCTTGCTTTTTTCCAAAAAACGACCACTTCATCAATAACTAAAGCACTGCTGTCATTAAGATTTAAATTTACCACTCTCATGTTATAAAAAAGTACACTCAAAACATCTCGTTTACATGGTAATTTACTACCGCAGATTTGATTTTTCATCACTCCAACTAGATAAATATTATTCCGCAAAGTGGACATTTCAGCACTTTTATCAATTACTTATATAGCACGTCTTTTCTTATGCACTTCAAGTACGAAACTAAAACGAATGTAGCATTGAACAAATAATATGTAAAAACAAAATTGACTTGTCGAGACTTGTAGTCGCGCTTGTAGCGAATTCGAACGCACTTGGCGCCGACTCGTCGTAGCATGTTAGACAGTCAGATGCATGAAACTTCAAGGCCAATGCGGCACGTGTTAATATTATCGGATTGAGCTGAAATTTTGTATTTTTAATGTTTTGGTGTAACTGAACAAAATTACAAATAATTTTGAAAAAATATGAACTTTCGAAAATAAGGACCACCCTAATGCATAATTATTACACTCTATCCCCTTTTAATTATTTTATTGAACTCAGTTAAATATGTTTTAATATCGCAAAAGCTTTCGGTTTGCAAATTTAAACGGTAATAATTTTTATTAGTCATCAAAAATTATGTGATATAAATGAAGTACTGTGCAATTGAAGTCGATTCTCTCATGTCAAGCTATTTTCTTTGAGGGACTCATGCACTTTTATTTCGTGCCATTTGGCGAGCATTGGCGACACATACCTTTCGATTAGCTTTAAATGCAATGCAGGGAGGGGACTTGAGGACAATATAAAAAGTTAGCTTTCAGATTTCTTCCCTAAATCCCCCCCCCCCTTCAAGCTTTCAATATCTAAACTCTGCACCTCATTTTGAATGTTTTTGCAATTGGAAGTAGGGGAGGGTGGCCCAAAGCGGGTAGGCCTTCGTATGCCCCCCCCCCATGGTGTGTAAACAGTGATGCATATATATGTCGTGTTTAGATGAACATCCACGAGTTTTAATCAGTACCAGCAAAGCAGCGGTGTAGCTGCATGGCGCAACCAGGCTTAAAATTTAAAAAATGATACATTTCTAAAAAAACATGAAGTTTTTTAACTTATGATTAGTCGAAGACCAGCTTTTTTTTTTTTTTTTGATTGTCAATAACATTACGTTATTCTGACACCATCCACCTACAAACTACGCTTGTCATTTCCATAGTTTCTTTTTTAAATTTAAGGTTATAATTATTGAAATAAAAAACGTGATTTCGGGCAAAGCGGATATAGGATTTAATCATGTACTTATTTACAATTTCTTGACACATGTGCTGATTTCGATTTTCTATTTCAATAGGATAAGTATGACATTAAAAAACTATTTTTTAGGATGGCAATTAATTAGTATATTAATTTAATCAGTTATTTCTTTATGTTTTATAAACAAATGTGCCGACTTTAAACTAGATAAGTACAACTTTTTTGTATATTTTTTTTTATAATGGCAGGTAGTTAGTCAATTATTTTAATAATTTATAACTTCGTATTTGATTGGCAAATGTAACAAATCACAATTAGTTAAGCTTACCCGCTTTGGGCTCCTTGATAGGTCAAAGCAGGTTTTTCAAATGTTTGTAAAGTTTGATAATATATAAATATAGGGTTTGAAATAATACAAAAGTCACTTTTTATTTTCAAGTTCAAGAATACCGCTCGGAAATAAATTATTTATTTCAAGAGATTTCTTAATTTTCACCATTTAGAGCAATAAAATACCAATACCAAAGTTCATATTTCTGTATTCTTTAGCAGCTGGTCCGAAACAAATATTTAAAGCTATCAAAGCAAAAATTAGTGCGAACTTCAATCGAAAATAGACTTTTTGAGCTAAGATTTTGTTCAATGAGAGAGGAAATTATGATAGAGATTATTAATTCTCTAATTTCGTGGTTTTAATTCTTAACGCGAAAACAAAAAACACACATTTTGGACCAAAGCCGTATATTTGAAGCAAGTTATCTACAGCGTCGGTCTTATTTACTTACTCTGATATTGGTCACGAGATATTATGGTAGAGAGGAATTTATCCTCCTGGATGTTTGCTGATAATAACAACCCTGTATTCGCGTGTGAAAATTTACAATAGCTACCTTACGCTTGCTAATCCAAACCTTAGGCTTCGTCTCGGAGAGTTCATATCTGAGGACATGAGAGTTGAACCAGATATCACCACAGAGTTGGTGTTTACTGCCGTGTGCAAGTAAACGGCAGTATCTGCAGAAATGAGTTTTCGAGATATTTGAAGAAACGCGTTTTGGGTTCAATACTAACAACAGGGACATGTTGGAATCGGACGTTTTTTTCGCGCCTTTTTTTAATCGGAAACCAAATAAGCGAGCTTGTACAATGAAGATAACGTACAATAGATGATAAAAATGCAAAAAATGAAAAATGGAAAGCAGTTACTGCTCTTTACCTGCACACGGCAGTTTAACACAAAGGGGGCTGTTGTGTATAGACCTGCGGAGTCGGAGTCGATCATTTTCCTCCGATTCCACAACTCTGCCCGGACGGCGTAGTGAGAGTCGGAGTTGGACTGAATTTGGGTGAATGAGTTGGAATCGGAATCATGATCGGATTCGAATGTTCTACAATTCCAGTACTTGAAGTCGGATTCGGTCATTTTTTCTCCGACTCCACAATTCTGCCAGGGCTGCGGAGTGCGAGTCGGAGTTAGACTGAGTTTGGGGTGAAGGAGTTGGAATCGGAATCAGGATCGCATTCGAATGCTCTACGATTTCAGTATCTGAAGTCGGAGTTGGTCATTTTTTCTCCGACTCCGCAATTCTGCCAGGGCTGCGGAGTGAGAGTCGGAGTTAGACTGACTTTGGGGTGAAGGAGTTGGAATCGGAATCAAGATCGGTTTCGAATGCTCTACAATTCCAGTATTTGAAGTCCCATTCGGTCATTTTTTCCCCGACTCCGCAACTCTGCCAGGGCTGCCGAGAGTTGGAGTTGAACTGAATTTGGGGGAAAGGAATCAGAACCGGAATCGAAATCGATTGCTCTAAAATTCCAGGAATTGGAACCTGTAATTTTTTTTCTCCAACTCCACAGCGCCCTGGTTATATATGTGCGCCCTGTATTAAATTGCTACATCAATAGAGCAACGCGAATACTATAGGCATTTTAATTTTCATTCATGGACACAGAGTAAAGAAATTTCTTTGCTCTATGTTCATGGATGCCATTTTCAGATTGTGTCATTAGCGTCACCTAATGTTTTTTTGGCAATATTGTATTAATGGATTAAAAGAAGTTGCTAAGATAAAAATAAATATAAATTTTGAATAGTTTTTTTTTTAATAATTTTTTCTTTATGTATAATTTCATTTTTGAGGGAGTGGATGAGAAGTATATATAAATCTAAGACAGCATGAAAAGTTTGCTCCTATGGAATAAATCTGCTGAGTGTTTCAGTAAATAATGCTTTTTTAGTGCTTTAAGATTAATTAAAACTAAAAAAAAAAAGGAAACATAGTTTTAATTACAAAATATACATTTTTATCTGCTTAGACAAAGAAGTTATCGGTTTTAAGCTTAAAATATTTGTGAGAATAAAAATAAAAAGCAATAAAACAACACAAATCCACAAACTAAGGTAAATCTAAATTATTTCTACTGAAGTACTGCAGTTGGCATAATTGTTGTTAGATGATGAAAGTTATAAATTGCTATCCTTCGCGCATGCACAGCGATAAATTAATTGCTTTAAGCCGTATTTTATCAAATTTTCAACATTTCAATTTCAAATTTTAGTATTATGCTTCTCTTGTATGCTGTCAAATTTTCTGAAAGTTTCGTAAGTTTTGATGAAAAACTTTGCGTGTTATGAGTCAAAACCTTTCGAGGAAAATTTGTAGTTTTGAAAGAAATGCTTATATTTTCATGAATATCAGTGATACCTTTTCAAAAGTGTGAAAAATGATTGTACATAGTAAGCTAACTATTTCCTGAAATTTACAGCTAATTTTGAGCTATTTCTTATGAATGATGACCAAAAAAACATTTTTGTTTTCCTCAATTTGTTACTGAGCCCCGAAACGCAAGGGTGGTTTAATTTTTATTGGAAGTTGACAGCTGGAGCATACCTGTTATGTGACAAAAGTTACAAAGCAATTTGTCTTTTATTTCTTGAGAAATCTTTAAAAATGTGAATTTTTGAAAGTGTCCCAATAATTTTGGTCATATAGTGTTCATGCAATAGAACGTCAAAAATCCGAACGTCGAAAATCCGAACGTCAAAAATCCGAAACGTCAAAAATCCATACGCACTTCCATGAAGTTTTAATGAATTTTTCTTTGTGCATATTCAGTAAACAGTGAGAGGTTTTTTTTTAAAACTTTTGCTAAAAAATGTAATTACTTATTGTAGCGTTATGTACTGTATTGTATTTTATGTACATACTTATTGTGTAATTTATTTGAGTAAATAATTTACAAAAGGTGCTTTTATGGTTATTTTCGAAAATTTGAACAGTTTGAAAGTCCGAAATACCTATGATGTCAATAAGTTCGGATTTTGGGCGTTGTACTGTGTATATATATTACAAAAAAACTTTTTTAAACATAAATAAGATATTCTTTGTGAGTATTAGTATTTTATGACTAAAGGTGACATAAGTTGAAGAAAAAGCGGCATGAGAGAGTAGGAATTACTTTACTCCTTCATAGATTTGAAGTTCTGATACAAGAGAAAAATCTTCGAAATCTTATTAAATCAGTGTTGGGAAACTAAGGGATAATAAAAGTTGGGAAAGTATCGGTCGAACGAAAAGAACATCTTTTACCTGGGCAAATGGACTCCGCTGCTGCAGCATATCGATTTTGGCAGGACCATACATTTTTACGGATTGTTGAACATAGCCAGATTTCTGCTTTCCTTTTCTATTTTAAGCCACCATGTCTGAGCTGGTGCCATAAAACATAAAGTGCCAAAAGATTGTTGAACCAATAATTTCTGTTTTATTTTAATATTTAATTGAAAATCCTCAGAGTTTCCGCTGCTATTTCCAACGAACCATAAACGAACTCTGTTAATAAATTTTATGACGTAAATGTTTTACGATGGTTTATACTTCAAGTAATAGATCATTTGTATCAATAAGAAAAAAACAATTAATGAAATAAAAATTTGTTACAGTGCCATGTTTTAAAAATGAATTAAAAAGTATAAAATAATTTCTATAAGCTTCATGCAGATTTAAAGCCCTATACACTTTCAGAATTTCTTATAGCTTGTCTGGAGAATTTGTGATTATAAGTTTTTAATAACTATCAAAATACTTGTGAGCATCAAAAGGAAAAAATGTGGGTTGAACGTAATAGACAATGGGGTTGTTTCCTTTAGTCAAAAGTAGTACTTTTAGTCACTAAAGTTGATAGAATGAGCGAAAAAAATAAAAATAAAATAAAATAAAATAAATACTTTCATTTTCTCAACATTTATTTTTAATTAATTTTGTAAAATGTCCGATTTTTCAGACAAGGAGTGGTCTTTATGACGTCACAAATGATGTACTTTGGCGCGCTTTCCACTGGGGCCCTGAATGTTTACGCTTGCTGTCTACCGCGATTCCAGGTTATGATAATTCAGAAGCGAATTGACTATTGTGCTCTTCGCTAATGGCATGAGTGAATGGGTTTCATCACTTGTAATGTCATGAGCAGAAACGTAAAAAAATGAAATTGAATCTCCGTACTTATTAAAATAATGGTTAAAAAAATAAAATAATAGTTTAAAAAACTAAAAAAACACGCTTTCGTAGCAAAATGAACTAAAAAGTGAAAAATAATTTTTGGATGATAGTACTTGACCAATCACTTAATTTTAATGTTATACAAAAAAGCGTGGGGTGCTGTCTATTTACATTTTTGTTTGGACAACAAATGGAAGAAATTCAAGACAACTGATAAGAAGCCCCCCCCCCCCACGCTCTTTTGTATTACATTAAGATTAAGTGATTGGTCAACTACTATCATCCAAAGATTATTTTTCACTTTTTAGTTCATTTTGATACGAAAGCGTGTTTTTTTAGTTTTTTGAACTATTATATTATTTTTCTGTTTTTTAGTCTTATTCTGGAGAAATATCAGGCGACGAAATTATTTATAAAACGAGTGCGAGGTAATATCTTAAAATTAAGACAAGGGCACCTCGATGGGAAGCTACTGTGAGTCATCGATGTATGTTTGCGGAAATCATATTTATATTACTTTGAAAATTTGAGATGCATTTGAATAAAAGTTTTGTTCAACAATGGTCTGATCAGCAATGAATTTCCAATTGAAGGCTCACCTAAATTTTGGCATGAAATTAGTTAAAAACAATTATATTTCATGTTCTAATTACCTTGGAACATTGGAACAAATTTTATCTGAAGCAGAAAAATTGAAGGTTTTTATAGATATTTTAAAATAATTTTTGCGAGCATTTTTTAATGTAATTTTTTTAATTTTTCCTTTCTCACATTGTTGGATTTATGCCAAAATATTGATTAAAATTGGAGGAAACTAACAATTAAAAGAGTTAATTAATTAATTTGATTATAGAATATTGCATTGTCATCGGGTCTGAGGTCGCGTGCCAAATTTCAAAAGAATCCGATCGCAGAAAGTGGGCGAAATTTGAGCTGCAAGATTCCGTTACAAGATACATACATACATACATACATACATTCATACATACATACATACATACATACAGGTGAAGCTAATAAAAACGTGTTAAAAAATATTAAACTTTGTCAAATTATTTAAAAATGGTCAAGTCCTATGTTTTTAAGCATGCTCTTTCGGGGAAAAAATATTTTTAAAATTTCGGAAACAACCCCATTGATGAATTTATAATTTAACTAACGATTTTATCGCTCTGCAAATAGTATAAACTTAGGTGTAAGATTTTTCATTGATAACCTGTCTTTATACTTATAGTTATACATTGTACATGCTTCTCATGTTGCCCAAGTGGAGTATTTTTAATGTGGAAATTTTAAAAAATGCCATTTATTTCTATGCGAATGAACTGGGAATACATAGATGATACCAGAGATGAGCTAAGCAGAAACAAAAAACACATATCTGCTAAAAAGTTGCCGTTCGATCTAACATTATATTTACGTACACAACCGTACACAATTTCCATCATTTACATTGAAAGTTTGCCACAATATTGAAATACGTATTGCATATGCAAATTGCTATAATGGGGTCGTTTCCAATATTTTAAAAGTATTTCTTTCTGAAAGAACATGCTTAAAAACATAGGATCTAACCATTTTAAAAATAATTTGTTTAAGTTTAGTATCTTAAAAAATTACTTAAATCGGTGATCTTGCATTGTTTACATTTCTTGCTGATGACATCATAAATGATGAAATGCCATTCTGCGTTGCAATTCACAGAGCGGGTATTCCCTCGTTGGGTATAGCTGATACATTTCTACTTTATTAATATGAAAAAACTTATGTGAACAAATGTGTTGAAATCATTATTTGATAAGAAAATAGTATTAGTATTACATGAAATTTTATTTTGGTACGCATTACTAATAACAGGTTTGCCAGACGTCTCAGTTTGACCTGGACGGTCCAGGTTTTCAGGCAAAACCACGGTGGCCCGACTGGTTTAGCTCAGTGTCCAGTAAATGATAAATTTGATTACATGCAACCAAAAAAGTCTAAAAATAATTAACTGCGATGGATTATTTAGAATAACAACTTATTCATTTATAGCATTGATTAGTAAAATTAGTATCGAAATAGTTCGTGAGAACTTTTACAACAAGATTAAAACCAAAAAAGACATTCTAAAAAATCCTAGCCAATGAAAAGTACATGTAAATATTGTTCTCCTATTTATTCCTCATTCAAAGTGTTTCTTTTTAATAAAGTAACTTATAAATATTAACGTGTAAGAAATAAAATGATGAAAATTTTCTGCTTATGTCATATATTATTGCCAATGGTTTAGGTTCATAATTGGTCGCGATTTACTCATAGCATTAAGAATAAACTTTGCTCTAAAACACTAAAAAACCAACAATCAGGGGCGAGCATCCTTCTGAATACTCGTGACGTTGGGGGGGGGGGGGTCATTTTGGTGGTCCTCGTTGAACATTTTAGGACACCAGCCGGCACGCCTAACTAATTACGAAAATGAGAAAAATCAAAATGTAAACTGTGTATCAACTATACCAATTTTTCCCTATGTTCTTCACTGTTCTCGTATATTACACTTCTTTGAAATAAATTTCACGTCTCTAATAAATGTCAAGGAGTGTTTTCTCGCTTTGAATGAAATCTCTAGCAATATTTCTGATTATAAGTATTACAAATATTCCGATCCACATTTATTTTCGGCAAAGACGAATGAATCGTGCCTAGGGCAAACACAACTTTGTATGAATCCGAAAGCAAAGCGGCGATCATTGTTTTGAATTCGAATGCTAGTAAACAGTAAACAGTTGGCGATGATCGTCTGACTCACATCCTTAGCGCACGTTCCACAAATATTCTTTTGTTTTCCATTGGTGCCATTTAAGGTTATCTCCCGTTTGAAGAACCTGGAAAGGATTTCAAACATGGGATTGGCCGTTTAAATCTTAGACCATGATCTTAGGTTTGAATTGCTCTTGACCTCCACACCGATTCTTCTTAAAACGTGCCACAAGTGACCAGTGGGCTGAAGGGAGGGGGGTTCTATTTGACTGTTGATCCAGAAACTTAACTACAAGGGTGATACATTACTTGTGCTAATACGTATATATAGCATTAACGCTGCTTCCCAAACTAAATGTTTCTTAAGTAAATGATTCGATAAAACTCGAATAAGGGTCCTTTTTCTTTTTTTTTTTCGAAAAAAAGAGCAAACTAAAAGAAAAACAGAGAGAGAGAGAGAGAGAAGAGGAATGTTCATATATATAATAGCGAATTCACTGATGGATTAACGCTAATGACGTCATCAGCAATGCAACTCGCGCCACGGCATGATAATTTGATATTATTTTTTGGTAATGTTTAACATGCAGGGAAAGGCTTTATTATGACAAGGCTGAACTCGATCCGGTAACTTAACTGTTTTACTGGTAAGACTGTCATTTCAGGGGAATGAAGAAACGAAAAAGTCGTGAACAATGAACGCTATCTGCTTGAGTTTAGGGTTAATCCATTGAAGTTAAGGCTAAAATTTCAACTATCAAAATATCACCAAACGGGCAATGGCTTCGTTCAAATGTAGAAACAATTTTCACCCGTTATACCTTGACGGGCGATTTTATAGTAATTAAATAATGGCCATTATTTTTACTATAAATAATACATGAAAAGAATATGTAATTTAAAAGGGAGTTTGTGCAACTCAACTATTTTAAGAAATATGACTTCACAGCGTCACAATATGTATCACAAGCTTTTAGTTTTTACTGTGCAATGAAATCATAACAATATTATTAATTATTTTCGTATAAATTATTTCTTGCAAAATTCAGCGTAAGCCATTTATATAAACCACGTAGTCAACTCAGTAAACGTAACTTCTGTAAAAGAAAAAGAAAAAGCAACGTCAGTTTATAAACTCATAGATCATATTGTTACCAACGTTCGTAAATTTTACAAGTTGTTATTTGTTA
The DNA here is from genome assembly GCF_026930045.1 of Uloborus diversus. Classification (NCBI taxonomy): domain Eukaryota; kingdom Metazoa; phylum Arthropoda; class Arachnida; order Araneae; family Uloboridae; genus Uloborus; species Uloborus diversus. The sequence goes on from NC_072731.1 coordinate 249,496,451, forward strand.
TCGAAATTACTAGTGGTTATCAATTTCGCATCTTCCACGCATAGACGAAAATGTAGTCAAAATCATTCTTAAATTTCTTCTTACCCCCCCCCCACTCATGTTTACCTGAGGGAGTATTTTCACATATGAGTTATTAATCTTCGGTTAACCCAGTAGAGTAACCAAAATGGGGTCGTTTCCAAAATTTTAAAAGTATTTTTTTCTGAAAGAGCATGCTTAAAAACATAGAATCTGACCATTTTTTAAATAATTTCTTTAAGTTTAATATTTTAAAAAATTACTTAAATCGGTGCTCTTTTATCGTTTAACGCTTCTGCAGGTGACATCACAAATGATGAAATGCCATTCAATGTTGCCATTCACGGTCTAAAATATTTAATTCGTATCTTTACTCACGTGTATTGGCAACGATAGGGTTGATATCAAGCGTAGAGCGCAATTTTAATTCGCTGCTTGATTATCATAACGTGGAAACGCGATAGAAAGATGCGCCAAAGAGCATCATTTGTGACGTGATAAAGATCACGCTTTGTTTGAAGAATCGGACATTAAAAAAAATGATTAAAAAAATAACTGTTGGGAAAATGAAAGTATTTTCTGAGTCCATGTTTTTTTTTTTTTTGCTTATCCTATCAATTTCAGTGACAAAAAGTACTGCTTTTGACTGAAGAAAACAACCCCCTTATCTATTGAGTGGGGTTTATAAAAATTATACGTAGATATCGTATGCCAGACTGGCAATATAGCTCAAAATCAAGGGTCCAAAACATAAGCTCTTGAACCGTTGGTTTTAAGCTACTGGGTGTATCTCGCTGGTAATTAAGATAATTAGTAATGGATATAAATAGAATACATTGCAGTTAATTGCATCAATGGTAATTGGATCCATTCGGTCAGGGGTGCAATGAGAAGATGGGAGGTGAGGGAAAGCCCCCCCCCCCCTAGGGTTTTGGTTTTAACGGGTATCACCAATCCTGATACTTTATATTCATCAATAGAAAGTAAATGCTGATAGCTCTTGTGTATAGCATTGATAAGTAGTGAAGCTTGTAAACAATGTGAAAAGTAAAAGTTATTTGTCGCCAGTATTATTAACAATGTCTTCCCTTCAAGGAGCTTGAAATAGTATTTTTTGAGACACAACTTTTTTTTTCGATTTTGTATGTGATTGAAAAACTGAATCTTTTTGGTTTAAATTTAGAAAATTCACAGGAACAAGTCCCCGATCCCCCCCCCCCTTCCTGCATCCTCACCTGCGAAGAAAGCAGGCCCACAGGTAACCCCAGCCCTACCAAAGGTCACCAGGGCAGAGACTATCGCTTCTAAAAACTTTACAGGAAGCAGGACCTTTAGTTGGCGGTTTCCGTTCCTGACTTCTTCCCTCCCTCGAAGGGAAGAACGGAAGTTCTCTCTCTCAGCTTCCTCCGGCGCGCTGAGATCCTATTTCTTGGCGCGAGTCAGCCAGCTTGGCGACATTTCACGGAGGCCTTGCCCATTGAGAGTTGGCGGGGTTGTGCATGGAAATCGATTTATTAGTTTGTGACCAAGTGGTTTTCTAGCATGGCTGATACATAGTGAGGGGTGGTTGAAGCATTTGGAGGGGAGGAGCGGCGCTCCCTTTTGAGTATTGAAGTAAGTGATGTTGATTTTTCGCTGAGTGTATCATTTGCTCGTAGGCTACCAGCAAGTTGCTTGGCTTCGATTGAGCTCTGCTGACGATGAATTTATCGTTTTCTTGGAAGTTTTATTTTTGTTTTGAGTACATTTTTTTGGATAATTTCTCCTTGCTGAAGAAAAAACGCTGATAGTGGGGTCGTTTCCAAAATTTTAAAAAAATATTTTTTTTGAAAGAACATGCTTAAAAACATAGGATCTGACCATTTTTTAAATAATTTGTTTAAGTTTAATATTTAAAAAAAAAAAAAAAAACTTAAATCGGTGCGCTTTCATTGTTTAAAATGAAATCCGATGACATCACAAATGATGAAATGCCATTCAGCGTTGCCATTCACAGAGCAAAATATTTAATTCGCATCTTTACTCACGTGTATTGGCAACAATATGGTTGATAGCAAGCGTAGAGCGCAATTTTAATTCGCTTCTTGATTATCATAACGTGAAAACGCAGTAGAAAGATGCGCCAAAGAGCATCATTTGTGACGTCACCAAGACCACGCCTTGTTTGAAAAATCGGACGGTTTAAAAAATTAATTAAAAAATAACTGTTGGGAAAATGAAAGTATTTTATGGGTCCATGTTATTTTTTTTTGCTTAGTTTATTGATTTCAGTGACAAAAAGCACTACTTTTGACTGAAGGAAACAACCCCATTAATAATTTTCAATAAAAGATAAGAACTGGTCTTTGTTTTGATAAGACAGTCAAGAATAATAAATATCCGAAATTTATAGGCTTTAAACTATTTTTAAAAAAGAATTTTCCGAAGCAATATATTTAATCATTGAAAATTATAATTTTTTTGAAAATTTCCAAAAGGAGAAAATTTTTTTTATTTTTGGAAATGACTTGAAAAAAAAAAAAAAAAAAACCCTCGGGGAAAAAAAATACAAAAAGTACAATGCTTTTATTAAGTTTCGAGCAGTCAAGACATTCAGGACACACAATATCCGAAATGCATAGACTTAAATTATACTTTTTTAAGTACACTTTCTAAAACAATATGCTCCAACATTGAATGTTCTAAATTTTTTGAATGTTTCAAAATGAGAGAGAGAAAGAGAGAAACTCCTTGAATTTTAGGTGGAAACGTTTCTTTTCAAAGATTTCTATACTAGTGAAGAAGTTCATGTAGAACTTCTTATGCTTTTATTAAAGTTTCGACCAGTCAAAGAAATTGCTTCACTCTAAAAACGAGCTCAGAACTGTTATCTTTTCATTACTTGCAGCGAAAAACTGCCAACCAAAACAGCTTCATTAAATTTCAAAAACCTTCAACCTTTATCTCATCATGTTCATTTTTGATTTTTTCTTGTCTTAAGAGGGAAAAAATTGTGAAAATATTATTTGAAGTAACACATATCACGCATTTATTTTTGTAGGAAACATCAAATCATTCATATTTATAATTATATTGCGCATGTAAACAAGTTTAGACTTTATTAAGTGTGCATAAATTTTCTTATTATATGCATATCTGATATCAAAAAGGTAAATTTTGACAAAAAAAAAAAAGAAAGAAAACAATGAAATACCTCCTCAGTATGCATAAATTTGATTTTTACGAAGGAGTGCAAAGATCGCTTGCTACATATCTAAATCCGATTAGTAGTTAATGAAAATGTACTACAGGAAAAAAAAATAATTTAGAAAGAAACCATTAAACTGAAAATGCACTAAATCCTGTTTTTCCACCCCAAAATGATATATTTTCCCATTTCAATTATGTTTATGATAAAGCTTAAATCATACCACTGATGTATTCAGACGTGTATAACAATCCACAAAATTTGAAATTATATATCTTTTATATCGAATTTTTTGTGTTGAATCATTACTTGGAGAACAGCCGGCTTTGTTAACTCAGTTATACTTCAGAAATAAATTCTTTTGTCTTAAAAAGTCAAAATATAAAGAACTTAAAAACGCGGTCCCTCATAATACAATATGTTACGTCAAAGTTACAGGGACGTCCGTTCGAATCAAAACGGTCACAGTCATAAAGTGACATAATTTTAACGTCTCACAGGAGTCACGCTGTGACACATTTGCGACATATTTCTTGTGACGTCACTAAAACAATTAATTATTTGTAAATGGTCACTTTATGACGTTGCGAAAACGGTCCTGCAACTTCAGACCTGTGACGTCGCTACACACTGACATTTGTAAGTTGCTGCAACCTGTTCATGACTTAACAGTGACTTTTAATAACCGTCAGGTGACTGGGAACCTAATGTAACTGTGCTGCGGGTCACATTTTAGACACTGTTATTGTGGCGAAAAATTAAAAAAAAAAAGAAAAGAAAAAGCATGTGTTTTTAGGAAAGGAACAGTGTGCACAAATTTGCAGGTAACTGCAGACACGTGTTTCGGTGTTAAAGGAACCCTTTTTTTTAAAGCAAAAAGAATTGAGCTTAGGGGTGAAAAGATATCTGACAGAAGCCAAACAACTTTTCATCGTAGCTCACTTCTTCTGCTTTGCAAAAGGGATTAATTATAACCCCTAAACACGGTCTGCTGCTACTTGCAAATTTGGGCCCACTAATGTTGTATTGTTATCTTTTTCGTTTAAAGGTATTTGTTAAATTTTTACGTGCTTTTGGGATTTTTCATCCGATGCCTTTTCACCCATAAGTACGTAGACTCCTGGGGGGGGGGAGTCTAGTTGTGCACCTCCCCTTTTGGTTGAATTCGGATGTTTCTGAAGGGGTCTTTTGCCCCTTTTGGGGGGGAAATCATTGTTAATTTCGATGTAAACTCAAGTGGTCTTACAATTTGGCGGACACTTGGCGATATATCGCCAGTCTTTTGGTCGCCAAGTTTTGTCGACAAATTTGGCGATCTTTTTTTTTAATATCCGGTTTCAATTTGGCCACTGTTGGTGATATTTAGAGAGTAAACTATTGAACCACATTAAAATTGCCAATAATGGGGAAATGACATTTAATTAGAGTAAAAAGAAGTCATGTGATGCACACATCAGCTCGTTTAAAGACATTTTTTGCTTTTTTATCATCGTTGTCTTTGTTTTTACTTGGTGATGCTGGTTTGAATCGATAATTGCATTAACTCTACCTCATTTCTTTGCAGCGTGACTACCACTATGAATTCACAGAATGTGATGAAAGTGGCGGAAGGTGGCGTGTCTCGGTGCCTAAGCCCCTGACTTGTGTGGGAGGAGCTCCCAACCCCCCGACCAGAGTCAACGATTGCCGTAAGTACTAACATTAGTCTGCAGTTTACATTCAAGGAATATTTATTCATACTATCAATCACTGTAAAAATAATTCAGAAACGTTCCTGGGAAAATAATGGGCAGCTAATGTGCCCAATTCCTTCCAGTTTAACATATCTTGTAAAATAAAAGAACCTTTTCCGCTAAGAGTGTCTGTAATGTTCCTGAAATTATCCTTGAATTTTTCTAAGTGAAACAGATATATATCCGGTTAAAGGCTGTCATGTTTCTGGAACCTTCAGAGAAAACTGAAGTTGTAACTTAACTTGAGTTTTCTTTGAAGTAAGTGAGTATGAAATAACTTAAACTTGAGTTTAGTTAAGTTAGTATTAAATAATAGCTTGGCGCCTTCCTCATTTACCAAGAAAGCTCCACAAGCATTATTACAACCATGGCCAAAGTTAAGGCAGAATTGCAAGTAAGAGCCAATCATCTCACTTGCTTGCAATTTCGATAGAAAGACCTTATCTCAAGCTAGGTGACCCCTAAGAATCATCCCCTTTTTGGGGGGAGGATCTACTAAGCTAGGGAAAAAGGCTCATTATTAATTTGATTGATTTACTAATTTTTTGAGCCGCCTGCCTTGTCTAGTGGTCAGAGAAGTCTGACTGCGATGAGGTGGTCCCGGGTTCAAATCCCGGCTCGAGCATGGATGTACTTTCTCTCTCTTGTCCTTTCTTCGTGTGAATGTGTTGTTATGCTGTGAATGGTTGCCTATAAACGGGTCCCTCTGACATATGTGTACTGTGGAAGTTAGACTTCACACCAAATTACGGTACAGTTGGAAAAGTGAAGCAGCGCACCCCAAATTGCCAGCCTAGCTGGCACACAACAACAACAACTTATGTTTTCAAGATGTTATCCACTTCTGGTGTACGTACGAGTATATCCACTATAGATGCACTGACCTTATAGTAATCAGAGATATTTATTACTCATCTTTCCCTGCCTGCAATCAACTATTATTATTATTATCTTTACCGGTTTGCTGATTTCGTATATTTAACTCCTCAAAAAATGTCAAGTAGAGTTTTCACTCTTTGAAAAAAATCCCTAGCTATATCTCTGACTGAAATTGTATTTTCTATCTTATTACTCGTAACACCATTTTAGGTTTCAACCACTTTTCTCTTTTACTACAATCTGTCTTCTCATCTCCCGCTCTTATTTCCCCGAGAACCATATATCTACTGCCTTATCAAACCCGAAAAAAAAAAAAAAAAAGTTAATGAAAGTGTATTTTCTTTTTTTCAGGAATATCATGTGATGCGGGTACTTATTTCAATCGTTCCACCCTAGAGTGTGTGTCATGTCCTCCAGGAACTTATTCCTTGGGTGGTGGCGTCAAGTTCGATTCCTGGGACCGATTGCCCCTCGGATTTCATGTCAATCTCGAGTCCTTCGAGAGCAGCTTTCGATTGCTACATAATTATGTTACGGAAGCTGGTGCCAACTGTTCCGAGTGAGTATCCATCCACTATATATATATATAATATTAAAATCTGTTCGCGTCCGTCCGTCTGTCTGTCTGTCTGAAGATCGGTCTTCTCGAGAATCGCTGCGAATCGAGAGTCAAACGAGATACCGATCAATTCGTTTTACCGAAATTTTCCAAAGAAAACAATAGGACCAATCTCGTAATTGTGCGACTTTAATTAGCGAAGATATTAATTAAAACGTTAATTAACATAACGTTATTCAGGAATTTTTATTTTTTTCCTGTTGCCATTTTGCATATGTGTGAGCAAGTAAAATTCTAATAATTGTTTTAAAAGAGATTTTTTTGGCTGCTGTCCAAATCTTAAAACAACGTTTCCATCTAGAATTTCATTTTAAATTAGTTTAAAATTGGTTGCCCTTTTCAGACATAGCCTTTATTTTATCGTCTGTCCTTTTTTTTATTTTTTACATTCAACGTTCTTAACTCTTTTCAGCATATGAAAGTTGTTTCTTTAGCTATGTTTATTGATTGTATTTTGGTACACTTAGGATGTGCGACTAATTATGTTTATTTTGTTGGACTTTTTCCCGTCACATGGGTGAATTTTCGAATTGTAGTAACTCTCTTTTTCCTTCCTGTTTCTATTTTTAAAATACAGTTTATATCGTTAAAAGAACATGTTAAATTAAGATTGTTTGGATTTCTTTGTGAAACAGAGTTGAACAAAAAAGATTGTTTTTAATAATTTTAACTAAAGCTAAATTGGAATCTGATGACTTGGTATTGAATTAATGCTTATTGGTAGTTATTTAGTCTTGGTGCTTTAGTTTCACGTAATCAACCAAAAAGTATGTGTCATTCTATGTAAAAAGCTGATTGTAATTGTACATAAATAGTTCAGGTATAGTCTATCAGATGTAATTCATTTTAACGTGAGCACAGATTATAGTTGATAATGCATATATTTTCATCCTTTGTGCTAATTGAAAATGCTCATAACTTGTATCATTGATAACTATGATTAACGTTAAAGAGATTTTTGACAAAAATATGCTCTACTGGTGTTTTGCAAACCTTGCATTACGCTTATTTATTTACTACTTAGCGCTTTAGAAACTGATGTCAGAGTAATACAAAAACATCAGTTGGACATCTCTTTCATTTTTTAAGTAGCCCTTGCAACGCCGGGCACGCAGCTAGTAATTAATAAAATTCGACGTAGTTACTAATTATTTATGATATATCTAGGCAAATGTATTTGAAGTATATAATGAGCACTGTCAGAAAATAAAAGTAAAAAATCTAAACTTTGTTTTCAACAAATTCGTGCTTGACTAAAATAATTGTCTGAACTAAAGAAGAGGACTTACACACTGGGGAGCAGCCAGAATGTTTTGTGACCGGGGGAGGAGGTCACAACATACCAGAACTTTCTTATTGTGGGGGTTGGAATTTTACGATTTCTACATGTACCTAATTAAAATACGTACTAGGATTGTCAACATGGCATAAAACCAAAAGAGGTGGTTTAACCCCTAATCGGCCTTTTCTCGGTGCTCACCTGGTACTAAATGCTATTTACGATCAAATGAGCTTTCACGAACATAAAATGCAGTTTTCAATTTTTTAAAATAAATTATTTAAGTAATGGAAAATTTATAAAAGCGAAGAAATGTTTGCTCATTACAGACCGAAAAACGATTACACCCATGAAATAATTTTGCTCTTTTGTGATCGATTTCTATGTTTTCAAATTTAGGTTATGAAAAAATTCCTATTTATCAGATTCCAAATTCTTTTCATATGAGCTTAATCTTATATATTAAACTAGCTGCGTTGCCCGGCTTTGCCCGGTCTACCTTGAAAATAAAAATTGCGTCAAGTGACATATATTCAACAGTCAGCGTAAAAAATAAATAAAAAAAAACATCATGATTTCTCTTCCAAACAATGACGACATATATTAAATACTTTTAAGAAATTAAATCCAGAGACGGTTTAAAATGCGTAACCATGGAAACACAAAATGAAATAAGTTTAAGGAATTAAAATGCGAAAGAAAATTGTTCAGAATTTGAATGGAATCGAAATTTCTTAAACTTGATGTAAAAAGGCTTGTAACTTTTTTTCCTTTCGAGATAAAAGCTTATTTTTTCGACCATAGGTCGAGTTAGATCTGAAGTAAAAAAAGTCGCTTTTTCCAATGGCGTCAAAAAGAAAGCTCTGGGACAATTCCTTCCCTTTTTATTGATTTATTTAATGGAGAAAGTAGTGCCTAAATTTCAGCTAAGCCTGAAATAATTCTAGCCAAAAACGCAAATAACTTCCACCGTAATGAAGTTAGAGCATTGAAACAAATTGCGTAGAACGCGGAAAATTCTACCCTTTCTAACGATATGTAATATTAATATGTGCATGTAATTTTTCACCCCCATATTTGAGAATTTAAATGAAAATTGGACGTAAATTGGAATAAAAAAAAGAACTATTCATCGAATTTTATTCGAACTGGTCTGCAAGCCTTTTCAGGACTTAAAGGAACTGTGAAAATTTCAGCGCAATCGGCCGGGTAGTTCTCGAGTTTTGCGAGTTCAAACACACAGACGCTTTTTGGGGACTTTATTTTATACTATGTAGAGATTTTCATTAACGCACTAGCTGTACCCGACGCGTGTTACTACGCCAACGAAAAAATACATCAATATACTGATTTTCATGACAATCGGTTGAACGGGGCAGAAGTTGCTACTCTGCAGTGCCACCTGGTGGCGAGTGGCTTCAATGAGCATATTATGCACCTTCTCCGTGGAAAAATACATATATATAGCAATTTTCATAATAATCGGTCCAGGTATCAAGTGAAGCCGTGACTATACTCAAATTTTGTACTCACGCAGTTTGCAAGATCAATCAATGGCTGAAAATATCAAATAGAAAAAGTTTTAAATCCCACCGTTGCATGAAAAGCCATAAAACAATAAAGAAAGAACTTATTTGTTCAAACTCAAGAAAAATGGCAACAGCTAACTTCTTATCAATGAGATCTTTCACGCGAATTAATTTCTGCAGCCGATAATTTTATTCGTATTTATCCAATGGATTGTGACTTAAATTGAAATAAAAAAGGAACTATCGATCGGATTTTTTCCGAACTGGTCTATAAACATTCCCAGTACCAAAAATAACAAACGGTGAAAGTTTCAGCCAAATCTGCCGGGTAGTTTTTGAGTTCATGGCTGACATACAGACAAATATATATAGATGATACATTCCGATCGTTCTGGAATTTTCTACGGTTTTAAGAACAACAAAATGAAGTTTATTTATCTGGATTTCTGTAACTAGATTCGTAACTGTAAATCTTTTGAAAAATCGCACCTTCTTCATAAATATAGCATAACTAAAGCTTTGACACGGGAAAGAAAATAAGTCAAAAATTCCGAATTTTTTAAGAGATATAAAAATATTCAAAACAATCCTTCCATAAATTGTTTGTTGATGGAAAAAATACTCTAAAAATGTTTCATAAGTAAGGTTGAATTCAGCCAGTATATAATTTTCATAGATTTCAAGACACAAAATGCATGTGCTATTAGGAAGAAGCAAACAAGAAGAAAACGTTTTTTGACTTACTCTTCTTTCCATGTCAAGGCCTAAATTTTTTTCTAGTATCTACCTTTTCTTATAGGAGTTACAGTTACTGTGGTTGTAAAAGACCTATTCCGCTGTCAGTAGAAGTCAAATGATTCTTTCATTTACAGTGCTGGTAAAATAATTGCATCACCCTCGCATTTTCACAACAATGGGATTATGTGAGAAGTTTTGGTCGACTGATTAATGATGAATGTATGTGAAATTCTGCAAAACTGAAACAAACATTTAACAGCAGGAATCCGATCATTGTTTACGTAGATCGGGGCTGTTTCCGGGCCAAGGCAAACTGCTGACCCCATGCTCATTTTTCCATCTCTGAACCTGCGTGTGAGTTTAGAGAAAAAAATTACTTAACCCCCTGTCAATTTAAGTCTAACGGCAGGATAAAAGATTTAAATTGTTACTTGCCAGTTTTGCCTTATGGCCACGGAGCAGAATCATCCAGGAAAATGAAGTTTGGAACTGAAGTAAAGTGATCCCAGATATTAGGAAGCAATTTCTCCTCCAAAATGCCAACATACACCTGAGCGTTTACTGTTCCTTGCACAAAGTGAAGCCCACCAACTCCTTGATCAGAAATCCATCCCCAAATCTTCTGGGATACGGGATGCTTGACTGTGTGTTGAATGCAGTTGGGATGATATTCCTCTCCTTTGCGGTGCGGGTGATGCAATTTTTTTTTTACCACCACTGTATTTGTACTTCATTTCGCAGTTGCCAGGGAGCTATTCCGTCGTCAGTATGGCATCGTTTCATTACTGACATAGTTCATTCGTTTAACAAAATACTGACATAATTCAATTCAATTTTTGACAATATACTGACATAATTCATTCGTTAATGCGATCCAGTTATTAAGAAGCTACTCCGCTGTCAGTAGAAATCGAATGATACTGATGTTCATTCATTTGTAACATATTTCGCATAGTTGTCAAGGGGTTATTCCTCTGTCAGTAGAACTAGAACGTTTCTTTCATTCCTTTGTGATACATTTTGCAGTTGTTTAGGAGTTATTCCGCTGTCAGTAGAAGTTGAATGCTATTGACGTTCATTTGTGGTACATTTTGCAGTTGTTAAGGAGCTACTCCGCTATCAGTAGAAGTCAAATAATACTGAAGTTCATTCAGTTGTAAGAAGTTTCGCAGTTCTAACGGTTGGTGAGTAATCTGTTGTTGCTTTGCCAATATGGTAACAGTCAAGACTTGTTCATAAACGAAAAAAAAAAAAAAAAAACCCCACTAATATAAAAGAAACATTAGTATATAAATTAAAGTTTCCTCACGAATTGCATCATCTCAGAAACAATCATACTTACTTTTATGGAGTTGATAGAATAACTATTTTTACTAAAATAATTACTTACCACAGGGGTGCCGCCCCCCTAAGGGCAAAGCCGCACCCCCCTCAATATCGTGGAGACCCCCCAAAAGCAAGAGCCCTCCCGAAAGATAAAATACCCGTCAAAACTCCCCTCTAAAAATTTCAATGGCGCTGTCTGCGCTATGACCCCCCCCCTAGGGGGCACCCCTGCTTACCATACATGAGAAATCTAGATTTCTATTTATCACAAAGCTTTTGTGAAGCATTTGTCTTAGATCTGTTTTTGCTATTACCAGTTATCTCTACGATTTCTGTAACTCATTTTTCTTTGTTGACGCTTAAACATGTTTAACAACAAAACTCTTTCATTCTAGATATGGTTGGAAGTCACAGAAATCCTTCATTTCCTCTCGCGGAGGTCCCTGTGCAGCGACTTTGACATACTCGGTCAAGTTAGTGAAACCTGGAGTGCTGTCTTATACTTACCAATATACAGATCCGTCTATTTTGTTCAACTTCGAGGTAAAAGAAAATTTTGCTTTGCGAAAAAAAAAAAAAAATTTCGATTTTTAACCAGATCTTGTCTTCAAAAATTCTAACTTCAGAAAAACTTGCAAATTCTTTCACTAATTTTTACTTTCTTCTATATCTAATATATAGAAGAAAGTATTGGATTCGTGCAAATTTTCGAATTTCGAATTTTGACGGATTTGAACGTTTTGAGGTGTGCTGAGTCCATTTCGACTATTTTTGGAAAATGTCTGTGTGTGTGTGTGTGTGTATGTGTGTGTGTGTGTGTGTGTGTGTGTGTGTGTGTGTGTCACGTCTGTGTGTGACCAGTTTTTTGTGGCCGCTCTACAGCAAAAACTACCACATGAAATCAAACGAAATTTGGTACACATATGTGCCCCTATGTGAACTTGTGCCCATTGGTTTTTGGCGCGAATTCCTCCAAGGGGGGTGGAGCAATGGGACGTTTTTTGAGTTACGTGTGCTTGCTATTCCTCAGGAAGTAACTGACGGAATCAAACAAAATTTGGTCCATATGTTGCCATTAATAGGAACAGGTGCTGATTCAATTTTGGTGTCAATAAATCAAACGGGGGTTGAGCTATAGAACGTTTTTTGTCGTCAATTGTGACTGCTGTATCTCAAAAAATAATGAACGGAATGAAAGAAAAATTTATCGGCAAGTAGCCCTTAGTGGGTATAAGAGCTGATTTTATTTTAGTGTCAACAGCTAAAAAGGGGATAGCGCAATAACCCGTTCTTTTTTTCCATTGTGAGTGCCCTATCTCAAGAAGTAATGCTACGTTCTGGTTGAAATTTGGAATTTTTGTGAATCCATATGTAAACAGGCTTTGGCTCAATTTTGACGCCAATCGCTACAAGAGGTGTTGATTTTTTTTGAGCAATCACGATTGCTTATTGTTCTCACTTGACCGTCCTTGATGTTCCGGTTCCTTTTTCTGCTTGGACCAGGGCCTCTTCAGCACCACCGCCCGCCGTCCTCCAGGCGCGGCTGTCCCCCGGTCCTGAGCTATCGGTTTCTCCTGGTCGGAGGCGTCCATGTCCTACACACACACATACACACACTCATGCCTGCACACAGACACAAACACACATGCCTACATACACACACAAACGAACGCCTACAAGCACACGCGCGTACACAACACTCACTCACACACATGCATACATACACTTACACACGCACCCACAAACACACACATGCGCCTACACAAACACACACGCGCATACACACGCTCGTGATTGCGAAAAACATAACTTGAATTTAAGATGCCAAAAATTCAAATTAATATAATTTTTTTTAAATTTATTTTTTTCTTTCTTTTTTTTTTGAACAATCACGATTGCTTGTTGCTTTTATTTGACGGTTTTTGGCTTGCTATCATTTTATTTTCCCACTAGCACCCGCCGCACCATCACCGTCGACCGGCTCCTCACGATGCTGCTCCTATAGCGAAAGCCGTCTCCAGGTTGCATCCATGTCCTACACACACGCGCATACATACACAACTACACACACGCACATACATACACAACTACACACACGCACACATACACACACACAAACACACACATCTACACACACATACACACACACGCATATATACAGACACCTACACATACATACACATACACACAACTATCCACACATTCATGCCTGAACACAGACACAAACACATATGCCTACACACACATACACATACCCCCCCCCACACACACATTCATATACACAACTACCCACACACTTATGCCAGCACACAGACACATACACATACCGCCTACACACAAACACACATACCCCCCCACACACAAACACACATACAACCCACCACAAACACACACGCCTACATACACACACTCGTGATTGCGAAAAATATAATTTGAATTCAAGATGTCAAAATTCAATTTTTTTTTTTAATTTTTTTTTTTTTTTTTTGCGAATAAAAATAGCTTTATTAATGCAACAATAAGAAAGATAAATCGTAATAGATTGTCGTCTGCGTATTTCTCGTGATTTTAATTGTATGGAAATGATCATTGAGAAGGAATACTAATGGAGGGAGCCATAGCAAATGTCTCAGTGATATAAGCTTGGGACCCAATGTTTCCCAGGTCAGGTGACTTGTTTGGCTGGGAAGTTGTCGCGTTTTGGCACGCAATCGCTCTTTTGGCATTAAATAATAAACGACGCGACGGCGCTTATTATGAAGTCGGGGCTACAAATCAGAGCAACTCTGGCTCCAACTCCTTTACCGCATAATAATAAATAATAAATAATTAACGGATACAAATACAGACCTATCATTAAAACTCCCTCTCCCCACTTCTTTCCGGATTTTAAGATATAATGTAACTGCATTTTTCATTTATTTTGATGTTCATTTCCTGAAATGACGGGCATGTACAAATAGTTTAAAGTGTTCTGTTATTGACAGAAAACTTATGGATTCATATGTATTGTAATCAATGTTTTGAAATGATTTCATACGCAGGCATACTAGTATTTAAATTGAAACATAATAAAATAATAGTTTAAAAACTAAAAAAAAACACGCTTTCGTAGCAAAATAAACTAAAAAGTGAAAAATAATCTTTGGATGATAGTAGTTGACCAATCACTTAATTTTAATGTAATACAAAAAAGCGTGGGGTGCTGTCTATTTATATTTTGCTTGGACAACAAATTGAAGAAATTCAAGACAACTGATAAGAAGCCCCCCACGCTTTTTAGTATTACATTAAAATTAAGTGATTGGTCAACTACTATCATCCAAAGATTATTTTTCACTTTTTAGTTTATTTTGCTACGAAAGCGTGTTTTTTTTAGTTTTTAAACTATTATTTTATTTTTCTGTTTTTTAGTCTTATGTTGGAGAATTATCAGGCAAAATTGCAATTACTTCTTTTCGTAAAAGTCTTAGTTGGGACTTAATTGACGAAATTATTCATAAAACGAGTGCGAATTAAGACAAGGGCACCCCGATGGAAAGCTACTGTGAGTCATTGATGTATGTTTGCGGGAATCATATTTATATTACTTTGAAAATTTGAGATGCATTTGAATAACAGTTTTGTTCAACAATGGTCTGATCAGCAATGAATTTCCAATTGAAGGCTCACCTAAATTTTGGCATGAAATTGGTTAAAAACAATTATATTTCATGTTCTAATTACCTTGGAATATTGGAACAAATTTTGCCTGATGCAGAAAAATTAAAGGTTTTCGTAGATATTTTTAAATAATTTTTGCGAGTATTTTTTAATGTATTTTTTTAATTTTTCCCTTTTCACATTGTTGAATTTATGCCAAAATATTGATTATAATTGGAGGAAGCTAACAATTAAAAGAGTTAATTAATTAATTTGATTATAGAATATTGCATTGTCATCGGGTCTGAGGTCACGTGCCAAATTTCAAAAGAATCCGATCGCAGGAAGTGGGCGAAATTTGAGCTGCAAGATTCCGTTACAAGATACATACATACATACATACATACATACATACAGGTGAAGCTAATAAAAGCGTGTTAAAAAATGGCAAATCTTTATTCTTGCGCATCTGCTGTTCACAGGAGCTTGGCGAGAAGATACTCGCCAACAAAGCAAATGTACACAAAATGCTTAAGAGCCATTAAAATAATTACTAGTTAAGTAAAAAGTGTTTTTATGGAACTAAAATGTTATTTGCACTCAAGATATACAATGTTTTATAACTTTTATAGATAAAATAAGTACAAAAATTTAAAAATTAGAGGCAACTGTGGAATATGTACACGTTGAATGCATATAAATGTTATTTTTTCTTTATTCAGAAGTAAAAAACATTCGTACATGCTAGGGAAAAGTTACTGGACCTCCTGGTGTGGCTTTTTCCTCACAGTTTACAATGCTAGAATACTGCACCATTACTATAAATCTAATTTTTCCCTTCTACAGTTAAAGGTTGTTATCATGCATGGCTGCAGCTAATGAAAACTTCTTCAGCGGTTACGGTCAAGTCGAAATTGCTCCCGTACTGTTGCCGTATCAGGATAGTAGGGTTGCACTCTCTCCATCTATTCCTTCTCAATGGAAATGATCGGAAATATTATCTCAATGTTTTAAAAAATTTTAACTGTTGCCATCTTATGTTTGTTAACAAATAAAATATTTGTAATTAATTCAAACAAGGCTTTTAAAATAACTTTCAATTTTCGCTCTTTGCTTTGCTTTTGCAATAATTCAGACATTGGGATGGTCTTCAAGTTTTTGCATGTGTAATTTTGTTTTTGATGGGAATATTGCTTCCTCGTCAAGCATGGGGAGAGATCAGAAAAAAAAAGAAAAATATAGAAGAAAGTTATGTGATGGCCACAACATACTAGTTGTGGTATAGTATTGTGAAATAATTCCCATGGAAGTGTAAGACTCTTTTCTTTACTTTAATGCTTGATGTTTCAAACAGGGTGAACGATTTGCTTTTGTATACATCAACATATGTGATAGTTTTTAGAAGACTAAATACGTAACTTACTTGTTACATAATATAAATCAATATCTGTACTGAAAAATGAAACGTAAGTGCTTATATATTTATTTAAATTGAGTTGTTATACTTAGGTGAGCTGTCAGGTTAAGCAGTCGGTTGAAGTTGTGAAGTATTGTATTGTAAAACTTGGTGTATGTAACAAATATTTTTCAAGTGGAATATGCTTGTAAAAGTAAAGATGTTGTAGTAGGTTAAGTTTCTTTTAGTGCGCAACTTGATTTTTGGTGTGCTCAAAATTAAGCGAAATTAAATACAGAGGAGTAAACTTGTAGAAAAATTGTCTTCATAAGGTATGAATGATACTGCCGAAGGGACGTTTCAAAGATTAGTGACATTAGTTTCAACCTTCTTCGCCGCTAATGTTATAAAAACGGAGATAAGTCGCTAGAGCACAGAAACTTAAGTTTATTGAGGATATCCTCTACTGTTGTAACCTAAATTTGAAAAGCTCAATCACCAAAAAGCATATATTGCTCGTTTGGAAGAAGCGTGCCACAATACGAAAAAATGAAATTTTACAGGAGAAGCGTTTGAAGGTTAACTCTTCAGGAAATTTGCTGTGCTCTCCAGTGGTTAATATTAGAACAAAAAATCTTTCATTATTTTCCAAAGAAAATAACGTTGTTTAAAGCTCTTTAAGCAAAAAAAAAAAAAAAAAGAAAACTAAAAATTTCGTTTTGTGGCACTCTTCTAAACGAGCGATATGAGAATTATGATTAGATTTATATATTGCTTTATATCAGTGGTGCGTAACCTTTTGATTTTACCTGAGGGCCGCATCTCATATTTAAATGAATCGCGCGAGCCTGAACACATATTAAATTAAAATGTATTTAAATATCTTTAAATAACATGGGAAAACGTGAAAAATTGAAGAAAACTAACAAATTAGTAATCGCTATTATCGTTACTACATACATATAAATTTAGTATGCATACTAAATTTATTGATGCAAAGTATCCGTTTATTTCTTAGACACCAATTTCTGTCTATTTGTCGTCAAGTTTCCAACAATTATTCGTAATACCGGATGAAGATGATGTGTTCTTTTGTAAAGTTCCAGAATATATATTTTTCGATTCATAACATTAAATATAACAACGGGCTCTTGGATCAGCTTCGTGGGACACATACGGCCCGCAAAACGTTCGTTGGGCACCACTGCTTTCTATGATTTAACTGAGGCATTTTTTTAGAATCTGTGTCAGTTTTTAGAGTGCATAAAAGTGATTTTTTTTTTATTTGAGAGAAAATTATATGGCGGGTGAAACAAGCCGTTATTAAACAACAGGGAAGTTTTATGGGAAATCTAAATTCGCAAATCCAGCGCTCGAATACGCTACCTTGCGGTGATTTACAAAATTAAAGAAAAGGGTAAAACATTGCATCCACGTGTGTCTGTTGGTAAACATAGGCAGTTTGTTATGAGTATTTATTGACGCATTCGATGTGTCTTAGATTGCTTTCAGCAACAGAAATTGTTTCCTCCCGTAATGGTATTCTCGAGCTTCTCAGAAGAATGCTAGTTTTCATTATTTTCCTCTAAAAAGTGAGTTGATTCTCGTAAATGGCGAAATCCTAAACACAAGAAAACTCTGGATTAACAAACTTCGCATTTGCATGAAGTTATCAACGAATATGCTCGTCTGTTCGGTGCTTTTTTTTTTTTTTTTTTGATAGAGGATAATGTTATACCTGGTAAATTTTTTTATTGTTTTGTGTGAATTTGTAAGAATATGGAGTTTTTTTTCCCTTAAGCTCGAAAGAAGGATTTAATAACATTAGCGGAAGAATTCGCGCTTTCATCTCCGCCTAGTTTAAAAATAATTAATTTAACTAACCTTATTTTACTGCAGCATTTGGTTGGAATGAACAGTATGCAAAATATTTTCTTAAATATATTATCGTGGAACGAAATGAAAAATGTTCAACCGAGAAAGAAATTTGAAGCAAAAACAGAAGCCGAGGATTTTCATCGCCAACTTTTATTTACTGTTTTCATTCTCAGCTGAAGAGTTTCACCAAAATTCGTGTAGGGTTCTAGTTTTAGTATTGTGCGAGCAAAGAACCCATGGCGAGATTTTGCATGTCAGTTAAACTATTTTAATTTTTTATCATGAGTGGAACGAAATGGTGGAAAGATTACAGAATTCGATAAGTTAAACGAAATAATGGTAGATTAATTAAAAAGAAAACTACCACCATATATCCGTGAGAATTTTGTTGATGATTTGCATAGTATGACAGAATTAAATCATAATTCAGAAATTAGAAACACACGAAACAGAAAAATTTTAAATTAACCGATTCGGCAATTTGAGAAAAATAACTCGGTTACAAATGCAAAACAATTAGTGCTAGTCAAGCAAGACAAATAAGTATCATCTTCTTTTGATAATAATTTGTAATGCAATACAATTGAATGATCAAGCATCGATTGTTATTCTTGTCAGTCTTATGGCCACATTGTAAATGTAGTTTCATCAAGAATTGATAAATATCGAACTCAACAT
The DNA here is from genome assembly GCF_026930045.1 of Uloborus diversus. NCBI lineage: Eukaryota > Metazoa > Arthropoda > Arachnida > Araneae > Uloboridae > Uloborus > Uloborus diversus. The sequence continues at coordinate 249,515,353 of NC_072731.1, forward strand.
CGTGGAAATGGCTGCTTAGAACTATGAACTACGTAATTTGCATTAATTTCTGACGTTTAGTGATGCTTCTTGAATTCTCATTTCTTTCTACGTGAACCAGAATATCCACTTTAAAAATCAATTTAGAAAAAAAAAAAAAAAAAAAAAACCCCAAAAGAATCTTGCATAGAAACAAAAATTATTAGGCTTATTATCATTTTCTGCGCTACGGCATGCGTTTGTTTTACCTTTTTCATCCGCCATTAGACGGTGGCTGCAGTGCCCCCTATAGTTTGTTGGAGTTGCGAATAGCAATTTAGCATAAGTTTTGATTAACAATTCGATTATGGAAACAGCAGGACAGATGAGAAATATTTACAAAACGAGAAAATGATGTTCAAGAACTAAAGTTGTATTCAGTTAGTTAATAGTGTGTAGCTCAGAGGCACAACCAAAATTTTTAACGGTGGAGAAGGGGCAATAATAGTCTTTACATGAATATATATGTAACTAGGGGTATACCCTAGTATGTAAAATACTAGGGTTTGAAATATGGCTTTGATAAAACTGTGTGTAGATTTTTGTAATTAATGATTACGTTTGTGCACACTTGGAATTTATAAAACTGAATTGAATACCATTGGTCTTCATAGTATATTTGATCGCAATTTCGCCGAATGTAATTGACATACTTTAAATTTAATATTGTTCAATGAATAAAACGTTTCAAACTTAGAATATTGAAAATTTAATATGGGTGGAAACTTTTCGAATTTTATACAAGTGAATTCTGCCGTATTAAATAGCAATACACTGATTCACGCATGAAGCCAAAAATTTATTCTTCTGTTAAAAAAAAGCATTATCCCTATGTTCATTACATCAATGAATGTACCTACGTTGAAAAGGTGTTTCCTCAAAAAGGATTTCAATCGAAAATGGACACAACTTATTCCAATCGTCCCGGAAAATAATTAGTTTTGTAATAAACAAACAAGGGTAGACCAATGAGAGAATGAACACACCTCAATAAAAAGGCAGCTCTATTTTTTAAAATTAATGTTTAAAAGGTTTCTTCTGAGAAAAGTTTTCAACAGTAACTTCCTTCTTAGAATATAGCTTTAAAACGTTGTCTTTGTCCAATGGTTATGCATGATCTTTTACTAAGTTGTTATTTCTTTTTTTAATTAAATCTCCCCAAAAAACTGAACTAGTTTGATATTAACTGTCTCAAGCATCACAAAGCAGTTCACCAATGCTTTCGAGATTTTACTGAAATAAACAGGTCCACAAAGAATCTCTACTAATAATAAAGCTGAAAGTCTGTCTGTCTGGATGTCTGTGCCGCGCATAGCGCCCAGACCATTCGGCCGATTTTCATGAAATTTGGCACAAATTAGTTTGTAGCATGGAGGTGTGCACCTCGAAGCAATTTTTCGAAAATTCGACTTTTTTCTTTTTTTTTATTAAAATTTTAAGAAAATTTTACCGAGCAAATTATCCCAACATGGACGAATAAATTACCGAATTATCATAACGTGGAACCGTAACATTGACGAGCAAATTAATACAGCATATTGGCGAGAAATTCATCATCCATTCATTATTTAAATATACAAGCGAACCAAATGACCTTTTAATTTTCTACTACGGGCAAAGCCATGCGGGTACCACTAGTCCAGAATAAAAAAGGTATAGCGCAATTTATACACCCATCCGATAACGAGAGCCGCAATCCTCCGTCAGCAAAGATCCTCTCCAATGGCAGCTGCGTGATTGTCAGAAGAAGATCTACAATTTGGGAATTTGTATGGATTAGCGTTTTACTGAATGACTTTACGATTTTAATCCTGTTTTTTCATGAAAAATATTTTAGAGACGTTGTTAACTATTCCACTGGTATTAGCTAAATAGGACTGTAAGTAGGACCTACTTTTTGATCTGCCCTTAGATGTTACACCAAAAACCAACAGCTTCCCGATTAATTAGTTTAACTCTTGCAAAGTATAAGAAGCTGCTTATAATTATTTAGCTTTTGGAATTCTACTTATTAATTTCTTTGCCACTGCACAATAGCAGTTATTAAGTTTTACAACTTTTAGATTTTGTACTTTTTGTATTTTTTGTTACTAAAAATATTTTTATTGCTGTTTTTTGTCTGCCAATATTCTTCATTTCGCATTGTTTACATCTTGCATGAACTTCACTTTTTTAAAAAAGCACTTACCTTTGGCAGAGCACATTAAATGCATCTTCATTTAAAAAAAAAATTTTGTATTTGTACTGAGCGATTTGACAATGGGGGTCATTTCTAAAATTTTAAAAGTATTTTTCTCTGAAAGAGCATGCTTAAAAATATAGGATCTGACCATTTTTTGATAAATTTGTTTACGCTTAATATTTAAAAAAAATTACTTGTATCGGAGCGCTTTCATTGTTTACGGTTTCTGCCGATGACATCACAAATGATGAAATGCCATGAATGATCAGTGTTGCCATTAACAGTGCAAAATAGTTAATTCGTATCTTTACTCACGTGTATTGGCAACGGTTGGGTTGATAGCAAGCGTAGAGCGTAATATTTAATTCTCTTCTTGATTATCATAACGTGGAAACATAGTAGAAAGATGCGCCGAATTTCCTAATTTCTGATGTCATCAAGATCACGCCTTGTTTGAAAAATCGGACATTTAAAAAAATTAATTAAAAGAAAACTGTTAGGAAAATAAAAGTATTTTCTGGGTCCATGTTATTTTTTTTGCTCATTCTATCCATTTCAATGATTAAAAGTAGTACTTTTGACTGAAGGAAACCATCCCATTGTTTTTGCTGTTAAATGAAAATTAGATTTCCAAAGTGCCTTTAAAAATGGTCTTTGAAAAAAAATTTGTTTATTTGAATTGGATGCATGAATTAATGCATTAAAAATGTAAGCATAATCATTTAGTAGGTAAGGATGCCTTTTCTCTCCTAATCAGGGCCGATCCTAGGGTGTCGGCCGCCCTTGTGCAAAGACCTAATGTGCCGCCCTATAAGAGTAATTTGCATATTTTGACTCATCTTTAACGTCCATATAAATCTTTCTTCAAATTTCTATACCAAGTTCTAATTTAAAAAAAAGAACGGAAGAATGATGAACTTATAAAAAGGAAGAAAAGTTTTATAATAAGAAACTCCTTAGGTAATATTTATATCTTTGAAGAAAGTAATAGATACCAAAATTTACTAATCTTAAAAACGCATTTTATAGTCTTTCTTCGGTGACATCAGAGGAAGGACAGGGGGGGGGGGGGGCAATCAGGGAAGGGGGGAATTACTCCGAGAAAATTATCGAAATTGGCGTATGAAAAATAGTTTTAGTTAATCTTTGGTTGTGTTCGGTTGCAAGGACAAAAGAGTCGGGTATACTCAAGGTGCATGGAGAAATTTTCGAAATTGACGTCAAATATCGCAATTTTAGGAACTTTTTCGAAACTTCAGGAGATAGTAATGTTGAAGTTCTTTCCTAAAATTCTTCCCAAATTGAAATCAGTTTGAAGCCTTCTTTTGTGACCGTAGCGTAGGACGGATCGGCGCTCTTTCCGAAAATTTTCCAATACAGTAAAACCTGTAAAGTTGACCACCTTTGTAAGTTGACCACCTGTCTATGTTGACCGCTTTTGTCAGGAACGGAATTAGTCCTATCTCATATAATAAAGGTAAACCTCTGTAACTTGACCACCTCTCTATCTTGACCACCTGTCTATCTTGACCACTAATGTACGCCAAATTTGGTTTGAAGTATTGTAAAAAACCCTTTCTAAGTTGACCACTTGGTTTATTTTTTTAAACTTTCTCTACAAAATTGTTTTATTATTTTATTTATTTATTTATTATTATTATTATTCTGATAGCTTTCCAAAAATGTTTTTAATGCTTTGATGAGAGACTAGCATTTTACTAACTAACCAGCAGCATAAAGCTTATGCTGCTCTTCATTCTCCAAACTTGTTTTTCATTTGTTGTTCTATTTGAGATAGTTTTTTGTACTCTGTTCAATGAAAATTAGGTGTCAGTAAAAAAGTTCAAAGTCTTTTCTTTTAGTTCCAATATGTTGTGGCAATACAGGAATTGTGCTAAAAAGAGCAGGCCAGGATCTATACATTTCGGGTCCCCTGCAACAAAATATGTAGGGGCCCTCCTTAGTGGCCAGCAGTGTCTATTTGTAAAGTGAATAAGTTCTAGTGCTTTTTTTTTCTTCAATTTCTAGGGCCCCTTTACGGACGCGGGCCCCTTGCTCTGCGGGTACGCAGATCTGGGCCTGCTAATGAGTAAAGTGACATGTTTCTGGTGCAAGGGATTAAGAGATAGGACATTTTAATTTTGCCTTTATGAACTGGGAGAGTCGCGCTTACTGCTCTTTGTGCTATAATTTGTACAAAAAAGGCTTGAAAAAGAAAGTTAGTTGAACTTGAGATTAATAAAAAGTATGCAATATTATATTAAAATTAATTGAAAATGGAAAAAGCCAGAGAAAATTAGTCGGCACATATGGAATTTCTAAAACTACAGTGTCTAATATAGTTAAATACAAGGAAAAAATAACAAAATTATTTGAATAATATTTTTAATTACTGTTTTACATTCAATGATGTTAAACAATGAAAGTGAGTTGAACAGAAAGAATAAGGGTGAATTACTCAAAAAATGAAAACATGGTGCTAGAAATGACAAAAAAAACATTACCGCCCTTTATAAGTTGACCACCTGTCTAAGTTGACCACCAAAGTACTGCACCGCGAGTGGTCAACTTACACAGGTTTCACTGTACTAAGTTTTAAGCACGCAATTTTGGGTTACCTTTGTTGACGTTGCTAGAGGGAGGGAGATTCAATCGTCTCCCATTGAAGGTTTTCGAAATTGAAGTTCAAAACGCAAATTTATGCTGTTTTGGTGATGGTAGGGGATCTGGCGGCTTTCCTCCTGTAATTTCTCGGCACTATTGTTTCAAAAACCCATTTTTGGCTATGTTTGAAAACGATAGGGGAAACGTGGAAATATTCCGAACCGAAATATTTTTTAGAACTAAAATACATTATAGGCTATTTTTTAGAAGGAAGGGTTTTGAGACTCCAAACGGATGTTTCTAAAAGCGCAATTTTATACTATTTTTGGTGATGTTAATGGTACTGGGAAGCATCGGCGGATCTTACGGATATTTTTCGATATTAATATCTGAAAAATACAACTATACACTTTTGTCCACCTTACCTCGACGATTGATGAGTATGCACTAGCGCGGCAAAAAGTTACATAAGCCAAGCAGTTCTCCTCCGGAATTCTTTAGAAATATGAGTCCCAAAATCGTACTTTAAGCATTGTTTGATAACGATGGGACTAAGAGCGGGCGGGTGTTCAGTATGCCCTCACGAACTGCTTTTAGAAACTGAAGTCAATTTCAGGCTAATGTAGGCAGGAAGGATTCTGTGGCTCCACGGAACCGTCTAAAAACGAAATTAGGAGGTATAGTTGGAGAAAATTAGTTTGGAAATTAGTTCGGAAAAAATAGTTTGGAGAAAAGCGGGATCCGGGGTCCTTCCCCGAAAGTTCTTGAAACTAATGTCTGAAAAACGCAATTTTAGTTTGTTTTTCAATAAATTAAATGAGAGGGGATGGGATTAGAGGCTTCTCTAAAGACACTAACTGAGACTGTCTTTATTGGTAAGTGCAAAAAGTCCATCGTAAAAATTTCGAAAAAGAAATCCGAAAAATGTCATTAAGCAATTTTTGATGACATTAGGAAAGATGAATTTTGATGACATCTATCCTCTAAAAACACATTTTAGATTTCGGAGCCAACATTTTTAGGCTATGTTTGATTAAGTTAAGGTGGAAGGGGTGAATCAGAGACTTAATTGGGTGCTTAAGGTCGGTGGTTCAACCAGAAAAATGTTCCGAAATTGAAGTCTTAGAAACGCAATTTTAAACCTTCTTTAGTCTCGTCAAGGAGGTCATGGCATCATTTCGGATCTTCATTTAAACTTACTACCCGGAGCAAGAGCCCTGTCCTCCTACCTGATCTGAAACCGGGCAGTTCATTCGGGATTTTAATTAGAAAAAATTGCCGTAAAGGGGGAAAATTACAAAATTTTAGTTTGTCATTCATATATGTTTGACTCTCAAATGAGTCGCAATTTTTTACTTTCTTCCCACGCATCCACGATTATTGAAAACAGATTTTGTTGTTTGAAATGCTTATGATGAGAGTATCTAATCAGTATAGCTTTTTTTTATATACATAAAAAAATGTCTTCATTGTTTAGGTCTATAAACGCTTGGGAGGTAAACATTAGTGGCCGCCCTCGGTGCTCCTTTTAGAAGGCACCCTTTCATGCTTCAGGAGGGGACCATTTTCCTCATTTTCCCTCCCCTGTATCCATGCCTGATTACCGGTTCTGTCACAAATTTTGCAACCAAATGAAGCATGTGTGCAAAGAATAAATATTAATGGACAATGAACTAAGACATTGGTCCCAAACATTCTATTTTTCTTAAACTGTGCTATATGCTGCCGGGAAATCGACACTTAATTTGATAATTGAACATTTAAAATTTAGCAGATTTATTCAACTTATTATAAGTGATCTTGTGAGAAATTCTTGAGTAATGTTTGTTTATTATAAGAACTACATGATGCAGCCTGCGGCCGCCCTTGTGCGGTGCACACTCTGCACACCTGCTAGGATCGGCCCTGCTCCTAATCACTTATATTCTTATTCAGGCACAAAATGATCAATGCCAGTCTATCGAGGATGTTGAGAAGTACAAATGGCCAAGGACAACAGAAGAAGCTAAGTGGAGGACTTCGACGGTAAGGAATATCGTTATGTGGTACAACAATAATATTTTTGACACGATTATAACTTTAATTTTTTATTTAATTACTAGTTTAAATTACTTGATTAAATTAACCTATATGTTATTTTTTTTAGGTTCAACTGAAAGCAGGCCTTAACGTTCTTTACTGGAAAACGGTAGGAATGAGTTTTTCGGATACGAAAGTTCGGAAATCGAAGCCAGTCCGTATCAAGAAAATTGAAATTAGTGGTAAATATCATACGCATTTTGTAATTTGACAACGAATAATCTATTTTAAAAACAATCCACGGAAACCTCTATTAAATGATAGAATGATGGAATTAGTTTTCCTTCAGTTAAGAGATAAAATTACATGTTTCTCGTTCTAATTACTCTTTAATGACCCATGTAAAGGTGATGTCATTTCCTTCAGAATCAGCGTTGAGTAGCAACGTGTGTGATGATATCGCACGCACGTGATAATACGTTTCCTTCAAGCGAAACTTAAATGTAATATGATATAATAGTGGTACCCGCATGGCTTTGCCCGTAATAGAAAAATTAAAAGGTTTTTTTTGGTTTGCCTGTATTTACAAATAATGTGTGGTGAATTTTCTTGCCAATTGGCTTGTACCCTTGTTACGGTTCCACGTTATGATAATTTCGTATCTCGCCAATTGGCTTGTGCCCATGTTACGGTTCCACGTTATGATAATTTTGTAATTTACTCGTCCATCTTATGATATTTTTGTTCTTAAAATTTGAATTAAAAAAAAAAAACACATCGAATTTTCGAAAAATCGCTTCGAGGTGCACACTCCCATGCTACAAACTAACATATTCTATAATTTGTTACTTGAACGTTGTGGAATTGTGCAAATTTTTCATTTGCATGGATACAAGAAATTTGCATCTGTTTGTAATTTGAATTATGCACCTTCTCCCTGTAACATTTTGCATTATTAACGTAAAACATCCCTCTGGCTCAAAAGCAAGTAAATATTGTAACAAAACTTTGTAATCACACCTGGCATAAACACTGCTATGTTCTCGGTTTCAGACTCTCGGCAAAAGCGCGTCTTTTCCTATGGGGTCGAGTCGGGTTGAACTGTCCCTGTGGCCCCATTTGTCCGAGTCATTTTGAGCATCTAAAACTGGTAAACTGCAAACGCGGTAGGCACCGGGGGCTTCGGGGTGCAATGCGATGCAATGCTACAAACTAACTTTGTGTCAAATTTCATGAAAATCTGCCGAACGGCCTAGGCGCCATGCGCGTCACAGAGATCCTGACAGACAAAGATCCGGACAGAGAGAGATCCTGACAGACAAAGATCCGGACAGAGAAAGATCCTGAAAAAGAGGGTTCCGGACAGAGAGACTTTCAGCTTTATTATTAGTAATAATGATTATGCGTTTTGGGTAGTTTTCTGAGGTCAAATTTTAAATAACATTGAATGTGATATGTGTTATCGATTAACTAATCGATACACTGTAAAAAAAATTCGGAAACGTTTCTGAGCATATCGTGCAGCTGCGGTTCATGAAATTTTCGAAAACGTTTCTGAGTATTTCGGAATTCTCTTTCTGTAATGTCCGGAAACGTGTCTGAGTATTTCGGAATCCTCTTTCTGTAATGTCCAGAAACGTGTCTGAGTATTTCGGAATCCTTTTTCCATAATTTTCAGAAACGTTTCTGAGTATTTCGGAATCCTCTTTCCGTAATTTCCAGAAATGTTTCTGAGTATTCTGTGCAGCTGTGGTTCATGAAAGTTTCGAAAACGTTTCCGAGTATTTCGGAATTCTTCAAACAATTTTCAAAAACGTTTCCGAGAATTTCGGAATCCTTTTTCCGTGATTTTTTCTAAAATATAATTCTTTATTATAGTATTGCATACCATATCAGTTTCAATTCTTTCATATCTATGAGCAATAATATAAGCAATTTTAGGATCATTCGTGGATTTTTTTTTTTTTTTTTTTGGAATTTCTAATGACAAATAGCATGGTTAACAGCATAATATATGCACAGTTATAAATTTTTGAAAAATTATGAAATAATCTACTAGTTTCACTCCTAATCACAAAATCGTCGGGGAATTGGAGTGGGGGTACCTTCTGAAAAGTGGGGATTGTTTGTTAAACAATCTTAAACTTCAGTTTTTCTCTCAATATTTTCAAGACAAAACTATCAACATATTATATTTTTAATGCAGAACTTAAAAACATATCTTGTATCAAACTTGATAGCTTTTATCTTCGGATAAAATTTGACAGGACTTACCTACCCTTCGCGTTCCGGAATTCGTTCACCTCAAATCAATTTCTCTGACGAACAAAGTGTACCGAAAAGTACCAACAGAGAAATTGATGAATTTAAATATGACACCAAGTCCCCCTGCTGGAACCATTCGGGTTGATTCTTCTGTTCTTGCCCTTTTCCAGCTCATCACAAATATAAATACTTATTCAAAATAGGTTACTGATTTTATTTTTACAGTGTGTGCAAAATGCATTATATATTTTATTTATTAAAACATTGAACTCTATTACATGATTTTTCCATTTCATATATACGAGAATACCCCCCCCCCCCCACCATAAGAGTGATGATGCACCCATAAAATGCTATGAAGCGCCCCCCCCCCCTTGAAAAAGCAACATCATATACATTATAAATCAAAGTATCATATACATTATAAATCAAAGTATCATATAAATTATAAGTCAAATACTTTAATATGGTGTAAAAATACAAAATTATTTTATTAAGTCTTTTTTTTTTTTTTTTTTTTTTTGCTTTTGGTAAAATTGAGGCTCGTAAAACGAAAAAAATGAAGACACTTTTAAATATATATATGTATCTATTTGTTAAATAAATTAATACACATTTAACTAATTTAAAGCGTTTCGCTGATGCAAATATTTAAAGAGATATCGTCATTTAGATAATACTGAAGCACAATGTTCCTAATTACAAGAGATAGTTTTTTTTTTACTTCATACAATCTAGCTACACTGTTTACAAGAGAATGAAAACATGCAACCTTAAAGACGAACTATCAAACCTGACAATTTGCATATTGTAACATTTAATTCATAATGCTTGATACATAAATGTTCAGCCAAATATTAACTGAGATTGACACATAAAAACAAAGTACACAATAACACTTATTTAAATTTTTTTATAATCTTCAATTCATAAATTTTACAGAATAAAACTAGACACACTTGCACTTTAAATATGTGTTCTATGTAATGTAAAATATTTTCAAATTGCAATAGTTCACAACGAAAAAATGATACTGAAGAAAATAGTTTTTTTTTAACGAGATTTATATGAACTAAATCTCTTTTAAAGTAATAGAGTTGCAAAGCGACTTACCTATTCGTCGGTGGTGGTCTTTTGCAGGCTTTGGTCACCAAAAAGGTGATTTTTATGACAGAATAAAATTCTGCCAACAAAAATTACCCATTTGGTAGAAAGAAGAAAAGTACCCAAGAAAAAAGTAAATTACCTACACAAGTTATGCGACGCAATGAATTTACATGGCGTCCTCTAGGCAGTTATTTGGTTTTTAATTTCAGTTTGTATTCCTTCCGCGAGCATGCGTCGAGAATTTGCACTTCGTACTTAAAAATAAGTGACATAGCTTCAAATTCAATCTCATGACGATACATAAGCAAGAAAATATATTACTTTAAAATTATCTTCAGTGAATTCATGCGAGGAACAAAACTTCTACTAATTCCCTTGATGAGTGTTACTTCGCATACATGAGTCAGCACTTGTTTTCATTGCGTGCTTTCGAAAGTTTCAGTTTAGATTTGCTGCTGGACTATAAAATTGCCGTGTAATCTGCGCATGCGTCGACTCTTACTTTCTTGCTAAACGGGAAACGTTTTTGATTATAGCAGAAAACTGCGGAGGGCGTACGAATCTGTGTATTACGGAAAACTTTTTTGTATATTCAGAGAGTTTTCCGAGATTTTTTACAGTGTAGTGATCGAAAAAGCCCAGATGATACTTTGTAATCTTGAAACATCTGGCTTTATAGAAACATTCAACAATGAATTATTTATAATATGAAACTCCAATAATTTAGATCATGCATTTTTGTGCCTTTTTGCTAAATCTCGACTCAGATTGTATATGTTATTCAACCAGTTCAATCAAATATACTATTTTTATCACGTAAATACTTTTTGGAAAAATGTATTCTTTCATTTGAGGGCATTTCAATTGAGATATTTAATATACTATTACCAGAATATTTCCTTATGAACAGTGGTGAACTCACCATTGTACTAATTTCTCTCCTAGTGTTTTCATAAAGTAAAGAATGTAAACTGGAAACCCATTTTGTCTCAAGTATTCTTAGAAAATGTTGAATTTATAAGATAAACTCATAACATAAATAACAAACATGGGACGATATAAATAAAAATGTTTTAGAGCTGTTATTGATTAAGGATTAAAAACAGGCAGAAGTTTATGTTTTTGTAGGATATTACTGGTAGAAGTGGAAGAAATAAACGGATTTTGTTAGACTTTTAAGCCAAACTTGTCTCCAAGTTGGCGACAAAACTTGGCAACCGAAAGACTGGCGATATATCGCCAAGTGTCCACCAAATTATAGCACCACTTGAGTATACATCGAAATTAACAATGTTTCCCCCCCCCCTCAAAAAGGCAAAAGACCCCTTTAGATACAACCGAATGCAACCAAAAGGGGGGGGGGGGTGCACAACTAGACCTCCCGCACCAGGAGTCTACGTACAAAATTTCAACATTCTAGGACATACCATTCTTGAGTTATGCGAACGCACATACGTACATACAGACGTCACGAGAAAATTCGTTCTAATTAACTCGGGAATCGTATTAAGGTCGATTTTTGAGTGAAATTTTTTTCGCGAATACAATACTCCTTTTTTGTAAATGGAAGTTGAAAAAAAGGGGGTGGGGGAGCGACCTTTACTAAGAAGAACGAATTGCATGAATTCCTTGTAAAATTTTAATTAAATTTTTCAGAAAAAATACACAAGATTATGAAAAGAAATCACAAAGTTATAAGGAGAAAACCTTATAAGCTCTTATTATTGTTTTTTTTTAAGATTTTTCTCTGCTGTGGTTCGCCAGACCAGAGTTTTTAAACATCTTCTATATACTACAGTTCTGAAAAACAATTTCACGGCGCCATTTCTATAGAATGTGAATTATATTTAATAACGTTTTTTTTCTTTTCAGGTGTGGCCTACACTTCCGAATGTTCGCCGTGTGCTCCCGGATCTTACAGCAGCCTGGGATCGAAGCTCTGCACTCCATGTCCCGAGAACACGTACTCAGAGAAAGGGGCTTCGGACTGTGCCCCTTGTGACCCCATCACTCAATACGCACGTAAGTTCCCAGAGAACCGGCCCTTCTTGACCCGGAAAATATGGGTAAAAGTTGAAAAGTCTGAAAAACAATGATTTTTAATGGTTCTTGTATCCGAAAAAAAAAAATAAATAAAATTAATGAATATAATAATTTTATTATAGTAGTAACAATAATAATAATGACAATAGCCAAAAATATAATAATATTGATAATAATAATACTGATGATGATGGTGGTAAAAATAATAAATCATTATTATTTAGCAATAATAATATGAAAGCAATAATAATAATAATAATAATAGCTATGGTGATAATAATAATAATAGTAATAATAATAAGAACGGTGATAATAATAATAATAATAACAACAACAACAATAATAATACTGACGATGATGATAAATATCATAATAATCATAATAGCAATAATAGTAATACTAATAACAACTAATAATAATAGTCAAATAATAATAATTATTATTAGTACTATTATTATTTTTGTCACCATTATTATTATTATTGCTATCTTTATTATTATTGTCACCGTCACTATTATTGTTATTATTGTTATTATTTTTAAAAAATGAATGTTAAAAATAAAATAAAACGTGAAAATAGGCTGAGTTTTTTGCAAGATATCATTATAGCTGGAAAAGGCAAATTTATTCAATATTTCAAACTAACATCAGGACATGAAAAATTTGAAATATAGGCTATTTTGTTTGCGATTTGTTCTTTTATAAAATGCTATGTTCATTTAGCGAAAAAAAATTAATTAAACAAAGTGAAACAGAATAAAATATTTATGAAAACAATTAATATATATTTAAAAAAAAACAGTTAAAATATATTTAAAAAAATAAATACAAATGGATAAAATAAATAAAGGAATAGAAATGGGAAAAATGAATAAAAAAATAAAATAAATGAATAAATATAAGAATTTAAAAAAAACTTTTAAACTAACTGTAGCCCCCAGAATCTTTCCCAGATATACAGGTATCTCAACATGTAGTCCTTCTTCTCGCTTGCTGCAAATCTTGCAGACATTAACGACTATGACGGGAAATTCGAAGTTAGCCTCATCCATTCTTAATGCATAGTTAGGATAATGCAAGAAGTTAATGGATTACTTTCAACAAAATCGATACCGCCCGTCTCTTTTATCTGGAAACTCAGGTCGGCCATGTTAATGCTCAAATCTAATGATTTCCAAAAGTCACAAAGTAAAATTAGTTTTAGTGAACTGTTTCAGTTGAATGTAATATTAGCAACTTTTTGCTCATGCTGTTATTTATTTATTTATTTTTTAACAAAAATCTAGATTTTTCTTAAACTAAAATTTTAACGTATATTATTAGTTTTTATTATACAGTGAAACCTGTGTAAGTTGGCCACTTTCGGTGCTCTTCTTCAGTGGTCAACTTAGATGGTCAACTTTACAGGTTTTACTGTATTTTTTATGTCGTTGGTGGTTGAGACAAGCTCTTGATCGTTCCCCAAAACGAAATAAATAGTATTAATTAGTTAGTTATGTTAGTAAATAACTTAAAGTATATCAATTACATTATATTAATTAGTTAGTCCCTTCCCCTGATGGTTGCAACTGGATGTCAAAAAAGGACTCTTTACGCGTTTTTTGCGACAAATATATGAAAATTTTAATTTGTTTTTGTGTCAAGAAATTCCCTCCTTGACATCGGTCAATATCAATTTCCATTGTTAATACGTCTCGGCCTTTCTGCAAGTTTTACCGACCCCCCAACACTTTTCTATAATTTTATTCTACTCAAAGAAATTTCGTAATTGTGAAAGATTCCTTCGGTGCCGTTATTATTTATTGCATTGAGTTATCACTATAACCAAGTTTGATTTTAGTTACTAAAAACATATATACAGAATTTACTAAGCGTGCAAGGAAATTATCTACTGCCCGCATTATATTTTTTTCGTAACGTAGTCTTAGAAGACTTCAATGAATGACTTTAAAATGTTATTCATTTAATAACCTTACAGTCAAAATTAAATGTTTTCCGTCCTTACCCTGGACATTTGTTTAGCACATTAAATGAGGGGAATTATCGTATCCTGGTATATTGAGGCTCGGATAAATTGAGCTATGACCTTGGTAATGTTCATGTCTGTTTGGGATAATAGGGAAGAGTAATTGGAGTTGTGAGTTGAGTTGGGTTACTTTCGTAGGAGTTTTGCAGAAGTATTCCAATTCAAATCTGCATCAATAAAAAGTCCCTTTTTTACTGAACTCCCTAAAAGGGTTGTAAATTTTGTCAACGTCATAACTCAACTTATCATAGCCATACTACATACACTGACAAGTGTTCAGAAATTTTGGCCAAACAAATCAAAACAAAAAGTTTATCTACTAGTCAAACGTTTCCGAATGAAATGTAATTGAAATTTGAAATAAATGCTTATTTTTTGCTCTAAAAACCCATTAAACAAGACTAAAAGTTAAATTAAAATGAAAAACAATCCACAAAGTACCTAAATTGCACCAATTTAAAATCAAAATACGACGCCAATTGAAAAGAACAAGCCAATAACTCACATGAAAAGTCCCATTCAAACGAAACATTACAGTATCAGGGACAAAAATTGGCAACAACAATTTCAGTTAAATATTTTTTTTTACCAATTTCGCATGTTCCTCGTTATGATCATTCTCCCATTAATTCCTTGTGGTGCAAGAGCCCATGAGTGCCAGACCTACGTCATAGTATAGAAGCACAAATTTTTTTTTTTTGCGTATGGACATCACAGCAGGTAAGAAAGGTCCGCTATTAATTAAGCTGAGTCGCGCTGGCTTTGGCAGGAAAAGGGTAACAAAGGTGAGCGTAAAATTGCTGCAAAAAGCTAAACATCGTAAATTCATTCCATGTCACGTGACCAGATGGTCCCCATCCATCCATCTCTGATTTGGAAGACGTTCTACAAAGGTGCAGACATGCCTTTGAAACTAACCTACGCAAATTTTCAGCTTCCAAGACACAAATTATGAGGATCAGAGATGCCTCAAAAAGAAAAGAAAAAGTAGGCTCCAAATATAGCCTCCAATGGGGAAACTGTGCCGAATATGGCAATTCGTTTTGCAAAACTGATCCGCCATTTTGGAGCACCCTTCTTTTCGATCCTAGATCCTCAGGATTTGGATCTTGGAAGCTGAAAATTTGTACAGGTGAGTTTCAAAAGCATGTCTGCACCTCTATAAAATTTCGTTCAAATCGGAGATGGTCGGGTGGAGACGATGGGGTCACTTGACATGGAATGACTCAGTTTTTGACGCAACTTTGCTACATGTTTCCTGCCAAAGCCAGCGTGACTCAGTTTAAATAATAGCGTAATAGCGAACCTTTCTTATCTGCTGTGATGTCCTTACGCAGAAAAATTTTGGACCTTTATGCTATGATGTAGGTCTGGCACTCATGAGCACTCTAATGGCACGAGTTCTCAAATTAATAATATTTTACAATTTTTTTTGTATGTTTGAACTTGTCTACTTCTTTCATTGCACTACTTCTTTCATTGCACTACTTCTTTCTTTGCGGTTAACATACTTCTTTCTAATGCTTTGGAACTACAAATGTTAAATATCCCTGTTGGTAAGGTCACTTACAATTCTATTCCATCTTGCAGCAAAGGGTTCAGCAACTTGCATGGAACGTCCTCCCTGCACCAAACAGGACTATTACGAGATGCGCACGCCCTGCGACAGCATGAAACTCACGCAAATCATCTACAAGTGGATGGAGCCGAAGATCTGCCGAGATGATGTTCCGGGGTCCGTGTCGCTGCCCATCTCGACCGACCGGACTCCGTGTCCACCTTGCAATCCGGGAATGGAATACGCCAACGAATCCATGTGCGCTTTTTGCGAGAAAGATCACTTCTCTGATGGATCAGCACGTAAGTGGAGTGCTTTATTATAGTACAGCTCAGGATTGTTCGCGTTCGTCCTTGGACGCGTCCACTTCAAAACCGGTAGAAAACAAGAGAAGCATGTGTTGTTGTAATTCCCCAAACCAAAAATGTCGCTCAACAGGCTGCTTATTAAAGTATACGCGAATTGATTAAAAGATTTGTTGCTCTTTACAAGTTAAAACTAGTAGCTTTGAGTGCTTCGCTCTTATTACAGAAAAATACATTCTAGGATGTTGAGTGTATGTTAACTGCTCATTCGAAGACAGTCACTGCTAGAACACAACCAGTGAGGTGTTTTCCCCTTCATTTTTGATTTACGTACGCATGAACTGAACATCAATAGTTGTCATTAATTCTTAAGTCTAAAGATACAAGCAACGATAAAATTAAAAAATTTTTAAAACACCCGACTGAGTCGTTACTGTAGAATCAGGAGGGAAAATTGAAAATCCTTTTAAATTCCTTATATTATTCAAAATCCATGTCAAGTATTTTATTTGCTATTGAATAGAAACTGGCAACAGATAAAATTTTTAAATCATTGCGTTTTATTTCCTTGCCGGCCAACAATGAATTCGGTTATCAATCGCGTGAATAAAGGCTTAGCCGTTATTAAAATCTGCTTTAAAAAAACGTTATAATTCGAATTCTTTGAAACATGGAAGTTCCAAACACATTCTATCAGACGTGGAAAAAAAAATTTCTTTATCTTGGTATTAAGTTAAAATTTTTTTAACTATGTTTTCACTGCAAAAATGGCGAAACACCTTTTAGACGTTTTTAATTAATATCTTCGTTAATTAATGTCATCCAAAGATGCAACCTAGCTAAGAACACTCTCGATCAACTCTCCTTTCGAACAAAATATTTTTTTCTAAGTTGGTCCATCCGTTTAGGCGCTAGTGTCCCACAGACAGACACACAGATACACAGACACGTCAAACTTATAACCCCCTTTCTTTGTGTGTCGGGGGTTAAAAACTATGCTTTAAGTTAATGATGTTAAATAACTGTTATTCAAAGTACAATTTGCACTGCACATTGTTTTAAACGTTGAGCGATGAAATTTGTTTATACTCAATTAACTTTCAGCAGTTACTTCAGTCATCACTAAAAAGTATTTATTTTCTACTGTATTTGAATATCATTAAACATGACAATGAAGAAAAAGCCTCCTTTTGTTTGAATTTAATTTTCTTTTCACTTATGCTACATTGTTTTGTTACAGCTTGCAAGACCTGTCCCCCTTCCACTGCTCCAAACTACGGCCTCTTCTTCAAATGGTGGCCAGAGATTCCACCTGGGGTGTATTCTCGTTGTATGAGCTTAGAAGGTATAAGTTTTTATTGGCAGTTCAAGTTCTTCTTACCCTAAATACTAGTAATTTTTCTCAACAAATCTAATAGGGGCTGGTAAAAAACCGAAAATGCTCCACTAAAATTTATTTTTTTAGTTAGTTAATTAATGTTCAACATTTTGTAATGTGTAGGTGAATATTTTATTGTCTTTTGTCCGAGTTTAAAAGGCGCATTTTCCACTGAATAGAGACAGTTTAGATTCGGGAGATTTTATGTCTTTACTCTTTGACATTCAGACGGCCACCTGAATATCAACTTCTTTAAGTTTTTTGTATTTAAAGATAATGATTTGTAGGTGTTGCGGTCTGGACTCTACGGTCCCGCTCGAAACACGTACAAATCGTTATTTTTTAGTGCAAAATTTTCTCTTAGAAACTTGATGTTTCATACTATGACATAAAATGATACTTAGATTCAAATATTACAACTCAAAGCTTAAGTTGAAAATTCCGGAAATAAAGTGCAAATATATGACTAAAAATATCACACACTTGAAAATGGAGTAAACAGTTAACTGAAGTACATATTATCTTTTTAGAAGGTGGTTGCATGTCGAATTCGGTGTGGCAGCCTGCCGGAGACCATATTCGAACCACATCCGGGCAAGGATTGGACTCGTACCTAATTCTGTCTTTGGAAGTCCCCGGATTCCGAACCAAAGAGAGACTCATCAACGGCCAAGCCGTGGAAATTGGAACAGTCAGCTTCACCTTTGAGCTTGTGTGCTCCCAGGCCTGCACATTTGTTTTTATGATGGTGAGCATCCACGTACAATGATTTTTTGCATCAAGTTTTTCTTGATAAAGATATGAGCACACATTAGGACAATTTCACGAAAAAGTCAACCGCTTGTCCCGCACGTGACGGTTTGTATATTTCATTAAAAAGTAGTTAGTAATTGTAAAGGGTAATGACGAAATTTTTTGTTTACGAAATCACACATAAGTTTGTAATTTATTAAGCAGAAAAATTTTTTTTGAATTATTCTTTTAATTGACATGTATGAGGCGTCACGTGCGGGACAAGTTGACCATTTTTATGGGAATAACTTATTATTGTTTAAAAAAAATCTAGTCACGGCTAATTTGCTTTAGGTGGTTTGTAATTACTCAAGGAAAAACTCGTGTTCAAATTCTTTGAATTTCTCACTTACTTCTTATCATTCGTAGGTGTTCACTTTATATATTAGAATCAATTTAAACTGTATTCAAACTAGTTTAGCTATATTAAAAGAGGTGTTTTTAAAATTATTTCTTGTAAATACATCGCCGTAGCGAAAATCGAAAACGGGGGTCCTTTAAGTCAAAAACGGATTTAAAAAAAATAAATTATCTTCATTAAAATATCTAAATCTAATCCAAATTTTCACTATAATTATTTTCATCATGCATTATTTTCATGGAAATCACAATTTGTAGAACATAATAGATATTAAGCTTATAAATATCAAATCTTTTTTAATCGTCACATTTGATGTTTAATCCTGCCATTGTTGTCATATTAATATATCCCAAAAATTTTTTAACTTTCTGTGATGCCGCACAAGCAAATGTTTGTAATATGGGGGGCATTTGCAGAATTTTCAGTTAAACTCTAACGAACTCGTTAGAGTAAAAATACTTTAATTATTATGTACTCTTATACCATTAAATAATTTTATCCTACTTTGCTTAAGCTGTAATGAAACATAAAAATGTTTCATGTCACATCTTTCCATGTGTCTCATGATTTCTTTGCTTCAGGGCTCAAACCGTAAACCAGTTACAGAAATTCAAAGCTGGAGTGGAAGGACAGAAAAACAACATTTCAGGTAATATGGAGTACAAAACTATTTTCTTGAAAGGCCCAAGTTTATCTACTAAATCTAGTTGCGTACTTACCATTTAACAGAGAGGATAAACTCAAAACGGACAGTCTTCGAAAAAAGGTAATATAATTTACTGCTCTTATACTGCACAGGGCTGAAGATTGAATGACAGAGCTTCTTCAATTTTGAGCATAATTATTGCAGTCTCAGTTTTCAATCGTTATTGATTTACAGATTTATGATATAGTGCGACCCTTACGAAGGGGCACCTGCCAATCATGTGCGGTTTGCCATATTTATCAGTTTAACAGTCTTTTGGCGATATGAATGCATTCTTTCATTACGTTTTATGAAAGCGGAACGAATTATTTAACTATCGTCTGTAAAATTGATTTATATTAATTTCGATTGCAGTCAATATCTTGAAACTTCATTTTTTATTTGTCGCTTGTTAATTGATATTGGTTGATGTTTATTATTATTGTAAAGAATATCAAATGTAATTTTTAAGATTGATACGTTAGGGTTTCAGAATAAGTTTATTACATCAACCGTATGTTTATGTAATGATAAGATGTTTATTACATCAACCGTATGTTTATGTAATGATAAAATGTTTATTACATCAACCATAAGTAATATCAAACGCATTTTTTAGGGTTATTCGTTAGGATTTCAGAATAAGTTTAACATGTTTTCATTATGTGATTATTTATTATCGAATTGTTCAAGCTTCAGCTATAACCAATTTCCGTTGGCGGAAATTTAAAAATGATTGGTTTTGAGTTCTTTAAAGCAATCCTATTTTACGATTCGTTTTTTCTAAAATCTAACGCCTCTTCATGAAAAAGAACGCTTCTAAAACGAGGCATGGTCAAGTGTCAACTTCCTACGGTCGGATAATACTCACATTATTATGATTACACACTTTCAGATAAAACACCAATGCGAAGAAACTTCAAAATTGCTGACAGTGAGAGAGCTCTGAAACTATTTTCGTACTTTTAGCTAATATTATTACGATCGTACACCGAACACCTATTCCTAAGCGAAAGGAAAACTTTTTTGGAAAACACAAGACATTAAAATTTTCAGAAGAAATTTATTTTCTGCATCAGAAATAGTATGATTACGCAATGAATTAGTGTTATTACAAAATCCACATATAAATAATGAGCGATGATCGAGTAACCCGCTTGTTCAACAATGAAACTCGCGCCATGCCATGATAATTTGGTAATGTGTTTTGGTAATGTTTGATATGTAGGGAAAGGCTTTATTGTGACAAGACTGAATTTGATCCTGAAACCAAGGGCGTCCATATGAGGGAAAGTGGGGGCTCAAGCCCCCTGCCCCTTTGAAATTAAAACTTCTTTGCTTTTAGTACTTTTTTCTTTGCAAAAATGTAAAAACATTTCTTCTCCAGCAATTAATGAATTAGTTATTAAAAATATCAAATTTTAATAACTCTGATCTGCACTGAAATCGGTTTCTATAAGGAAAATATCTGAGTCCCCCCTTAAAATTTTGCATAAAGGCGCCCTTGCCTGTAACTTAAATGTTTTACTGGTAACACTGTCATTTCAGGGGAATGAAGAAATGAAAAAGCGGAGCGGTCAACTATGAACGCTATCTACTGGAGTTTAGAGTTAATCCACTGGAGTCAGGGTTAAAATTTCAACTATCAAAATATCACCATACATGCGATTGCTTCCTTCAAATATAAAAGCAAATTTCACCCGTCATACCTTGACGGGCGACTTTCTAGAATAATTACACAATGCATCACACTCGTTTCTAATCCACACATATGTTTCAAAACTGCCTAATTTTCATTTTATGATTGTGTTATGAATGATCAGTTTCTTAATCGGAATCTTATCTTTTCAGCTACGATGTGACTGTGGATGATGCGTACACATTCAACTGGGTGTTCCAGAAGCTCGCAATAGGGGACAACGTCACCAACCAGGCCATTCAGAACGACGTTGCGAAGATCTACGACATTACGGTGCTGAACACTATCTCTGGAGGTGCATCGGAATGTCAGCCTTGTCCGCAAGGCACCGAGACACAAGGGTAAACTAACTCTATTTTCTCTTGTCTCTCAAAACAATTCGTTCATGTCAACGCTTATAAGATTACAGATATGCACTTTACTTAGCACTAGTTCATCTTTTTAGCGTAATTCGTTTTTATGCCATTCAGCTCTTTGAGCTAAGCTGCCCTGTTTGGTTATTTGCATAACCACATTTGAGGCAGCAAGAAGCAAAGGGATGTAAGTGGACTTGATAAAGTTTCGAGTAAAACGCGTTTAATCTTCAGATCCTAGGTAAGCTTTCATTGAAAATGTTTTCTAAATTTTGACAATTACTCCCCTTTGCTTCTCTCTGTCTCTTTTGATGGCGGTGAGAAAATTATTTAAATTGATGTTTATGTCTCTGTACATTTAGTTATATTAATCTTATCTATCTATCTTTGAATCTATTTATATGTGTCTCTCTATGTATCCATCTATCCCTGTTTTTATCTCATCTTTCTGCATTTATACTTCTCTTAATTTCAAGAACACTTTTTTAGATCTGTCAAAGTATATCCAATAATATCTCTTTAATTCTCCTTAATAAATAAGTTTATATTTGGATGCCTGAATTGCCAAATCGATTTTCTCCACTTTTTAAAAAAATCCTCATTTTTGCTTTAATAGTGCTTTATCAATGCTTAGCATCGGAATTGAATTTATATTAAAGTGTTGGTTCAGTACATTTCTGACCATGTGATGGCAGAAAATGCAACACAAGGGCCTATTCACTCCTACGGATAACACTAGCTTCTTCATAAGTTTTCTCGATCAACTAGACTCTTTTTCAGTGTTAAAAATTCATGATTTTATGGATGCACCATACGCATAATGTGTCTTAATCCGCTTCTCGCTCTTTTGGCTAACAGTGAACTATAAAGACTAGGGCCCAGGCTCCCTCATAGTAGAAAAAATAAATTCAATTGATGATGATGATTGATTTATTGATGGACGTTATTTGTTTGCTCTCCATAAGATCCATAATCGATTTTTCTTCAGATTGTTGAACCGCTGTATTCCCTGCCCGCCTGGTCATTACTTAAAGGATTCCGAAAATCTGGAGTGCTTTCCCTGTCCTTACAACACTTATTTGTGGAAGGCCATGCCTCAAGGTGCCGAATCCTGCCGGTCATGTGGTCCCGGACTCAGGAGCGAAGACGGACAACGCTGTTACAGCGATTGCAGGATTTAT
This sequence comes from Uloborus diversus, assembly GCF_026930045.1. NCBI lineage: Eukaryota > Metazoa > Arthropoda > Arachnida > Araneae > Uloboridae > Uloborus > Uloborus diversus. The sequence continues at coordinate 249,537,929 of NC_072731.1, forward strand.
CTTTATGACGGGACGTTTTTCGATCTCACAACACTTCCACCGTAAGTTTGTTTATCAATGTTCATGTTCAATTAAAGAAGAAAATCATGTACTTTGTAAAAGCTTCAACTCTTTTTTTTTAAATTAATTGTTTTAATTTTTTTATTGACGTTAGTGTAAGTTTATGATTCGGATTGCCTAAAATACATCAGGACGATGATCACATTTCGTATTAACTATTACAGTCAAATCCTGTTTTATCAAAGCCCGTTACAGCAAAAATCTCGTTTCAGCGACTTATATAATCTCCAACTAAAATCAAATAGGAACAATGTTTACGTTCGTAATATCGATGTAATGACATTTCGTTGCAGTGAAGTGGGGGTTTACGCCCCCCTAAAAATTAGAACTTCCTTGCTTTTAGTACTTTTTTTTTTTTTTGCGAAAATGTAGAAACATTCTTCTCCAGCCATTAATGAATAAGTTATTAAAAATGTCAAATTTTACGAACTCTAATCTACACTGAAATCGGTTTCGATGGGGAAAATATCTGAGCCCCCTCTTAAAATTTTGCATATGGTCGTCTATGCAAATCGTTATTAGAATTGGTTCATTTTAACAGAGGAGACTCTGGTGGTGCACCTGCTATTTGTAAATTAATCATCTGTTGTATTTAAAAATAATTATTTAACAGTTTATTTTTGTCTGTAACGTTTTATATTGATATACGCTTTTTAGTTTAATTGTCGTCTGCCATATTTATTGTTTTTTTGGAATGACAACGCTAAAAAAATTTAAACTGCATAGCTAGGACGTTTTGATGGAGTATGAATGTTCCTTTTCTCGTAAGTTCTAGGCGTATAATATTATTTCAATTTTATATAAATATGTAATTAAAAGTCCGTTTTTATAAAAACTGTAGAATTTGATTCTATTTACTAAAAAGATGAAAATTATTTACTTTTAAATTCAAAGAAGTGGAATAGAAGAAACAAGTAATGTAGAAACTTTCCACGTGAAAAAAAAATAAATAAAATAATTATAATAATAATAAAAAAAACAGCTATGGATTGTTTTCTAATCTTTCAACAACATACAATTTTCTTGAAACTATTTCTTTTAGGTATACTGAAGTGAGAAGCAGTCCACTTTTTACAGCCAGCGGTACTCAATATTTTCATGTCTTTAATATCTCCTTGTGTGGGCAGAATGGGAAACCAACGGCCATCTGTAGAAACAATGTTACCTATCACGTAAGTAATATATCCAGGAAACTTACCTACCTATTTAAAAACCAGCTTTAATTCTGTACGAAACTATCCATAAAAGATTGTAGCATCAAGACATAAAAATGTTACAAAGGCGTACAAATTTGTGAGGAAAAATAAATGATTTTGAATTAAACGAAAAGATACTATCAGACACGCTCCCACCTTAATCATCACTAATTTTCGCAAGAATAAAAATGTTTAACTTAAGAAATACTGTGGAAAATAAACAGATATTCTCTCAATTTGTACATATTTGTGAAACTTTTTTGATAAACAGCAATCTTGGAAAACAGATGAAACGTGCAGAAATTTTTGGAGCAAACAATATAGTATAACAAGACTTTTTTTTATTGTTGAAGTATAATAATACAATAATATATATTGCTAAAGAATTCATTTTTTCCTTTTTCAAATTCTAAAAAACAATTTGCAGTAAATTGTTTCCATCAAAAATATTTTAAATTCAGATAATGTACTTATATTGTAAATATGAGCAAACTTCTTTTGCGAGGAGGTTTTAACTAGTGGTACCCGCCCGGCTTTGCCCGCAGTAGAAAATTAAAAGGTCATTTGGTTCACTTGTGTATTTACAAATAATGGATGGTGAATTTCTCACCAATTTGCTCGCCCATGTTACAGTTCCACGTTATGATGATTTGATCGATAAAATGTTCTTAAAATTTTAATAGAAAAAGAACAAAAACGAATTTTTGAACAATGGCTTCGAGGTGCACATCCCCATGCTAAAAACTAATTTTGTGCCAAATTTCATGAAAATCGGTCGAACGGTCTAGGCGCCATGCGCGTCACAGAAATCCGGACAGACATAGATCTGGACATCCAGACAGAGAGAGATCCAGATATCCAAACAGAGAGGCTTTCTGCTTTATTACTAGTAAAGATTCAACTCATTCCATGGTAAACTTATTTTAGTGTGTTAGTTTAACTTTAAAGTACAGTAAATCACCAATCATCAAACCTGTTCGGAGAAGTAACTTCAGTTACGTATCTTTCGATTGTAAAAAGAATGAAATTATCTATTTTAATTATAGACTAGTGGTACCCGCACGGCTTTGCCCGTAATAGAAAATTAAAAGGTCTTTTTTTTTGCCTGTATATTTACAAATAATGTATGGTGAATTTTCTCGCCAATTGGCTTGTGCCCATGTTACAGTTCCATGTTATGATAATTTCGTAATTTACTCGTCCATTTTATGATGGTTTTGTTCTTCAAATTGGAATAGAAAAAGAACCACATCGAATTTTCGAAAAATCGCTTCGAGGTGCACACCCCCTTGCTACAAACTAACTTTGTGCCAAATTTCATGAAAATCTGCCGAACGGTCTAGGCGCTATGCGCGTCACATACATCCTGACAGGCAGAGGGACTTTCAGCTTTAATTTTAGTAAAGATAAAGATAAAAAAAAATTCAGGTTATCATCAAAGTTAGCTGTGAATAGGTAAATTTTCAAGACACTGTACGGACAATTTTCTTTCACTCGTTATCTAGTCTTAGTACTGTCAGCCTTTAACTTGATTTAACACCTATATTCAAGTTTTATCTTTCTTTTAATTGTGTGAAGGTTTTCAATTTTGTATGCTAAGTCTTAAAAAATATTGATAAAAAAAAGAAGAGGGGAAGGAGACATTATGTTCTGAAAATCGGACAGTTCAGATAATTTGAGCTGGGATAGTTGGCATCTTACTGCACTATCACAGCTTAATCCTATTGTTCTCATTTTACTACTGAGAATGATCATCCCTCTTGGGAGCTTCAACTATCACTTTAATGAACACTAATTGGTGTAGAAGCACTTATTTTTTTGCGAAAATGAAGATGTCAGCGATTTCGCCAGCTAAAAATTTCGCGATTTTGAAATGGTGAAAACAAAAAGATGAAAATTCTGCCCCGAAAATTCTTTTCGCTAGGTTTAAATTTTCGCGATTGCGACTGGCTCGAGAAAATTAAAACCTCGCGGAAGTAAGTGCTTTTGCAGTATCAAATATTTTTAATAGTTACTGTTAATACAATTTTTTTTCAAAATATCTGAAATTCAAGCAAACACTCGTACAGAAAAATGTGGTTTTGTTATTATGTTGAATATAACTGTATCAGCGCAATTTTCTTGTAGCATGTTAGATGTATATTGTACATTCTGAAAGCACCATTACTCACCTCTATCAAGTTTTTTTTCTCAATGATAACTTTAAAGAGACAAGTTTCTCTTTCTTTCTTTAATATCTTACATTGTAGTGCTGCCTTCATGCCCGTTCAGCTTTTACTTTATGCACAATTCAGTCTGTAATAAATTTGCTTTATTTTAGCGATGGTAAAACGTTATGTTCAAAACACTAACAGAACCACGTTAGGTGTCAAAATTAGTATGCGTAAACGTGCCCCTTGTCCGGGGCAACCGACTTGGACTCAAAAAAAATTTTTTTAATGGTTAAAAGTACAAACTGAGCAACAACTGAATATTCCAATTATGATTCCATTAACTGCTTCTTAAAACCGCAATGTCTAAAATTTCCTAAGTTAAAGCACAAAATTTAGAAAAATCATTGAAAAAAATCCGCATAAACGTGCCTCGGTCTATCTTACTGTTAATCAAAAATGTTTTCAAACGTGTGAAATTCACACAAACACCCATACAAAGAAATGTGTTTTTGTTATTATGTTGAATATTACAACCGTATCAGCGCAATTGTCTTGAGGCATGATATGCAAAATCTAAAATCACCACCACTGAACTTCTCTTGCTCTTTCTATCAAGTTCTTTTTCTCAATGATAACTTTAAAGAGACAGGTTTTCCTTTCGCTCTTTAATACTTGTTATGTTTTTTCTTTCAGTCTCTGGATCCACAGACGGAGGAAATGGTGAGCTCCTTTGTGTGTAGAGCAACGATCGTTCCATCGCAAAATGGAGCCGGCAGCGTGCCCCTCGTCACGCAATCAGTCAGGTAAAATAAAATCCATCCCTCAGAGCAATTATTACTAAGTATCATAGATAGATTTCGAGTTTTTTTTAGCAATGAAAGAGAATTATTTTTATAAGTTCATAGCAATAAGTATCGATTTACTATAAGGTGCAAACAAGATCTAATAGCTTATTCTTGCTAATTGAAGCAGTGAGAAGCAAAGGGATGTAAGTGAACTATTTAAAGTTTCGAGTAAATCGCGTTTAAAGTTCATGTCCTAGGTAGGGTTTCATTTACATTTTTTTCTAAATCATGCTGCACAGCAGCACATACTAGGGCTACTAGTACTATTTCTGGCCCCAAAGCTGAGGAGAGGTTCTCCTATCATTTGTACTGGTTATCTCCAAGTTGTTCATTTTGTCACTTACATTCCTTTGCTTCTCACTGCTTCAACTGTTACTTGATTATTTGGTAGTCAAAATAAAGAATATCTCAAATCACCCAAAGAGAACTACTTTTAGTTCGTACTTTTTTCAATTTTATATCATGTAACATACTTTTCAATGTAAAAAAAAATATGCAAAAAAAAAAAAAAAAAAAAAAACTGAATAGTTTTAAGCAGTTAATTACCGTCCTTAAGCCAGGACTAATGCAGAACTACATGAAATATACCGACAACCCAGTTATCATATCCAGATACTGCAGTTTTGTCCTTGTTATCAGCCTCTGGAATAGTGAACAATCAAGCTGGAGGCAGATGTCAGCTCGGTCAGAAACTGCAGTATCTATGTGTGATTTTAACGTGTGCTATTTCAACGTTATGTACTTTATAAATGAAAGTCATATAACAAGTTCTTACCTGCTATATCCCCGTGCTTCTGTGTCTGGATGTCTTTTCCGGGGGGCAAGAAGTTCGTAACTGTCCTAAGTTCTTATGCGTATATGTTCCGTGGTGAGTCCAGCGATGAAGCCTAATTATCTACTAATACATACTTTAATGAACGATTAAGCACTAAAAAACACATTAAATTAATTCACACGTACACATAGCACATCTCTACATAATATAAAATGAAGTCTCCAAAAAGCGTCTGTGTGTTTGAACTCGCAAAACTCGAGAACTACCCGGCGATTTTGCTGAAATTTTCACAATTTGTTCCTTTAAGTTCTGAGAAGGTTTGCAGGCCAGTTCTAAAAGAATTCGATGAATAGTTCATTTTTTATTCCAATTTAGGCCCAATTTTCACGTAAATTCTCGAATATGGGAGTGAAAAATTACTTGCACATATTAATATTACATATCGTTAGAAAGAGTAGAATTTCCCGCGTACTACACAATTTGTTTCGATGCTCTAACTTACTTACGGCGGGAGTTATTTACATTTTTAGCTCGAATTTGTTTAAGCTTACCTGAAATTTAGGCACTACTTTCTTCATTAGATCCATCAATAAAAAGCAAAGGAATTGTCCCACAATTTTCTTTTTGACAGCATTCAAAAGAGCTTTTTTTTACTCCAGATCTAACTCGACCTACGGTCGAAAGTTTAACCCCTATCTCCATTACAAAAAAAGTTACAAGCGAATTAAATGTAGTTCAAAAATCTGTTCTCTATTCAAGTTTTTAACCATTTTAGTTTGCGTTTCCACGGTAACGCTTTTTGAATCCATTGTTTATTTCCATCTTTCTTATTTTCAATTCTTAAAATTATTTTATTTTGTGTTTCCACGATTACGACTTTTTTTATCCATCGATCTATTTTGTTTTAATTTCTTAAATGTATTTTAATATCTGTCGTCATTGTTTGGAGGGGAAATTTTGCATGATGTTTTTTTTTTCTTAATTATGCCTGATTGTTGAATATACGTCACTTGACAAAATTTTTGTTTTCAAAGTAGACCGGGCAAGCCGGGCAATGCAGCTAATTAAATACAAATACAAAAGTGACGACCAGCAACAGGCTCTGGGCCCAGCTAGACTGGTCCTAGTCAATTTAAAATCCCCAGTAAAGATCAATGGCCCTCTTAAAACTATCTACTCCCTTGCTCATTACCACCTCTTCTGGTAAACTGTTCCAAGGTTCCACTACCCTGCTAAAATAATCATTTTTCCTAACACCAGTATTAGCCTGAGATTTAAATAGCTTAAAACAATCACCCCTTGTCCAGTTTTCAGTGCTAAACTTCATCCCTGTAACATCTTTCATTTTAATAAATTTAAACAACTGAATCATGTCCCCTCGGTCTCTTCTTTGCTCAAGGCTGTACATTTTTAGCCTTCTAAGCCTGGAATCATAGTCTAAGTGAGAAAGTCCATTTATTAGCCTTGTAGCTCGCCTTTGAACCCTTTCCAATACATTAATGTCTTTCTTAAGATAAGGAGACCAAAACTGAACAGCATACTCCAAATGAGGTCTTACCAAACTTCTATATAAGGGCAGAAGAACTTCTTTAGATTTGTTTGAAATAGATCTATTGATAAACCCAAGCATCTTATTGGCCTTGTTACTAGCAATGCTGCACTTTTGGCTAAACTTTAAATCCTGACTTATTAAGACCCCCAGATCAGTAACTTTGTCTGCCTGACTAATGACTGAACCTTGCAAATAATAACTTGTACACTTATTTCCATGCCCTAAATGTAGCACTTGACATTTCCCAACATTAACAGCCATACCCCATTTATCAGCCCACTCCGTAATATGATCTAGATCCTCTTGCAGCTGTTTTGCTTGTTCTTCATTTTCTACAATCCCCATAACTTTGACATCATCAGCAAAACAATTCATGTTCCCAGAAATATTTTTGTGAATATCGTTCATAAAAACAATGAACAAAACAGGCCCTAACACTGATCCTTGAGGAACCCCGCTTAAAACCTCACTCCAATTAGAATAATTTCCCCCTTACAACTACCCTTTGTTTCCTTCCGGTTAGCCAGTTTTTTACCCAAATGAAAGTTTTCCCTCCTATTCCTATATCAGCTAATTTGCAAGTAGAGCAACATGCGGTACCTTATCGAAAGCTTTTTGAAAATCAATGTAAACAACATCTACAGGCTTCTTTTATTCATGGTAACTTTGTCATAGAAATGTAATAAATTAGTTGCGCAAGATTTACCTTTCCTGAAACCGTACTGAAAACTAGTCAATAGATTATTAGTCTCTAGAAAATTTACTATCTTAATTTTTATCAATGTTTCAAAAATTTTGCAAACCACAGAAGTTAGACTCACAGGTCTATAATTTCCCGCACTCCCTTTAGACCCTTTCTTGAAGAGCGGTGTAATGTTAGCCAGCTTCCAGTCCTCTGGCACTGTCCCCGAGTTATAAGAAGCATTGAAAACATTTACGATTACATCCGCTAATTCCTCCGCACATTCAACTAAAATTTTTGGATAAATATTATCAGGTCCCGGAGCCTTAGTCTCTTTAATTTTTTTCAAATGAAGTAAAACGTCATCCCTGGAAAATACAAAGTCCTCAAGCTGTACTATAGCTTGTGGATAGAATATCGAAAAGACTGATGGAATCAAGTTCCAGACTAATGTCCTATTCTCATGAAATCAAGTTTCTATTTCATGTCTATTTTCTATAAAATCAAGTTTCATAATGCCGAGCTTTCTCGCTCGTCCGCGAGAGGGCGCTTCAGCAGTTCGCAAAGGGGAGATCGCTTTCGCAACAGTGATAACTAGGCTGTCGGTACATTTCATGTAGTTCTGCCTTTACCCTGGCGATAACTTACTGCTTAATACCCAAGCCTTGCCTTCATCTGACGAATTGAATCGCACCATGGCTGCCGATTCTCGCTCATGAGCTAAACTTACTTTAACTACCAGTTTGTTGCCACTCTCAGCTTCAATGAGAGAATATCTGCCTCCAGCTCGGTTATTCACTGTTCGAGACTTGATGAGTCTATGATAAGGACTAAACTGCAGTCTCTGGATGTGATAACCGGACTGTGGGGAGATTGCATGAATGTAGTTTGCCAAAATTTTAATTAAATTGCTAATTTTTATTACAGTTTAGGGGATAATTTGATTGGCATAACCACCAAGCACAAGTTGGAGAAAATAAAGGTGGCTGAAGAATTCATAAGAAGTAAGTCAGTTGATAATTTGTCAGTTAATAACAAGTAAAGTGAATCTATTTAAAACAAAAAACATAAAGTGAGTCTGCCATTTTTATATGAGGCTGTTTTTAGATGTATCGAAAAACTAAATTTTCATTGATTAAGCAAACCATGAAATCTATGTCAAAAATGATTTTTTTTTTTAATGACCAAGTAATAAAAATAACTGTTCGCATCGCCTGAGGACTTAGTTATTTTTATTACTTGATTTGAAAATGAGCATTAAAACTGATTTTCAATTTGTACTCGAAATGCATCATGTTTTTCACATTTATGAATAAATAGTTTCATTGAACCCAAGCAATATTCACAAAACTAAAGAAGCAAAATAGTCCGTTATTTAAAGCTCTTCTATTACTATTATTGTTTTATTACTTTGTTTATTTTTTTGGTTCTAGCAACTGATTTAATGCAAAAATTTCGTCATCCTGGCTCGAGATTGCGACCAATGAATTCAGTATTTATTTCTTTTCAGCAATTAAAGTATTTGTAGGCTGCTTATTTCGTTAATGTAGTTTATTCTTTTTCAGATGAAGGACAATCTGATATTCACTTCTTTTACACGTCTTCTGAGTAAGTAACTTCTCTTGCATCAAAATACTTTGTCTAGTCAGATTTGTTTTTTCTTCTTCTTCAGGTAAAATGTAAACATCAATAATGGGGTCGTTTCCAATATTTTAAAAGTATTTTTTTGAAAGAACATGCTTAAAAACATAGGATCTCACCATTTTTTTAAAATAATTTGCTTAAGTTTAATATTTTTTAAAAATTACTTAAATCGGTGATCTTTCATTGTTTACATTTCTCGCCGATGACATCACAAATGATGAAATGCCATTCAGTGTTGCCATTTTTTTACAGAGCAAAATATTTAATTCGCATCTTGACTCACGTGTATTGGCAACGATATGGTTGATAGCAAGCGTAGAGCGCAATTTTAATTCGCTTCTTGATTGTCATAACGTGGAAACGCGGAAGAAAGATGCGCCAAAAAGCATCATTTGTGACGTCATCTAGACCACGCCTTGTTTGAAAAATCGGACATTTAAAAAAATTAATTAAAAAATAACTGTTGGGAAAATGAAAGAATTTTCTGGGTCCATGTTATTTTCTTTTTTTTTGCTTATTCTATCAATTTCAGTGAGTAAAAGTACTACTTTTGACTGAAGGAAACAATCTCATTGCGCCCTTTTCCCATTAATGGTGTCTCAGAAAAAAAAATCTGTAAAATAAATGCTCTTTCGTTTTGATGTGCCCTATATGGGAAAAGCTCGCGTAACGGAACCCAAGTTTCGAATGAGAATTACAATGTAGCAACTCTTGATATGGGAATTGTTAAAATATGTGGCCGGATCAAATATAATTGTTCACGATTCAACACATTATAATGTGAAATTTTCGGAAATCTCTCCTTTATGACTTGGAAAAAATACTTATTAGGGTAACGGTACCAGTAACCACAAGGCAGTGGTGGAAGGTTTATGAACGGCCACCACGAGATCAGCTGATGTTTCATGTTCACTTGAATTTAATGAGGCTTTAGTTCTAAAACGAGCTGATGTGTGCCTCATATGACTTCCTTTTACTCCAATCTCCTGTCATTTTCCTTTTATTGGTAATTTTAATGTGATTCAATAGTTTACTCTCTAAATATCGCCAACAGTTGCCTAATTAAAACCAGATTTAAAAAAAAAATTAAATCGCCAAATTTGTTGCCAAGTTGGTGACAAAACTTGGCGATCAAAAGACTGGCGATATATCACCAAGTGTCCGCCAAATTGTAACACCACTTGAGTTTACATAGAAATTAACAATGATTTCCCCTCCCCCAAAAGGGCCAAAAGATCCCCTTAGACACACCCGAATGCAACCAAAAAGAGAGGTGCACAACTAGACCCCACTAGGAGTCTACGCACCAAATTTCAACTTTCTAGGACATACCGTTCTTGAGTTATGCGACATACATACGTACATGCAGACGTCACGAGAAAACTCGTTGTAATTAACTCGGGGATCATTAAAATGGATATTTCAGGCATCTATACGTTCTTAAGTACATATGTACGTGTGGTCGGGTCGAAAAAAAACTCAACATTCATTAGGGGGTGAGCAAAATGGAAATTAAGATCGATTTTTGAGTAAAAATTTTTTTGTGAATACAGTACTCCCTTTTTTGTAAAAGGAAGTAAATAAAGAAATTTTGCTTATCTTGAAGAGAAAAGGGAATTTTGTCTATTACCCATCATTTCCTCGTCCTATCTGTTACTGGATATCATCAGATTAAAGTCTGATATCCGTCTGATTTTTCGGTGTCTGTTACCGGAGGTAGGCCCTTTGTTTAAGGGGTCTAAGGACTTTTAAACTTCAAAATTTTCGATTTTCTGGAAAAAATATATGTTATGCACAGTTTAACTCTGAACAATTTGATACCTTATTTATTACTATACGCCAAAAACCTTTCGAGTAATTGTAAAAATGCCTAAACTTTCCCCATAGAGATTTATGTTAACAGTAGCTGTTTAAGCCTCTTTTTCTCAGGTGCCGGTTTCTTCGGTTTTCTCGTTTTGCGCGCATGATATCTCAGAAAGTTTCTTATATATGTCCGTAAAACTTTTAATGTATGTTTATCTGGTTTATATTTATGACCTGAACCTAAATTTATTTATTTTTCTAAAATTATTTATTTATTTTTTTGAAATTTGGTAAGTTAATATCGAAAATTTCCAAAATTTTGGGTAAAAAAATATGTATTTTTAAATATTAACTTTAATTTTTTAGTTGAAATTCAGGTTCCGATCGTTAAGATGTATCAGACAAATATGCATGAAAAGTTTTACGGAAATAAATAAAAAAATTTTTTGAAATATCATGCGCGCAAAACGAGAAAATTGAAGAAATCGGCACCTGAGAAAAAGAGGCTTAAACAGCTGTTGTTAACATAAATCTCTACGGGGAAAGTTTAGGCATTTTTACAATAACTCGAAAAGTTTTTGGCGTATGGTAATAAATAAGGTATCAAATTGTTCAGAATAAAATTATGCATAACATATATTTTTTTCCAGAAAATCGAAAATTCTGAAGATTAAAGGTCCTTAGACCCCTTAAAAGTGAGCAAATAAAAATAAAATTATCTAATTCAGAGGATCAAGAAGCAGCCAAACGTTAGATGAGATGTAGTTGCATGAGAGAAAAATAATTTTGAAAGTCTAAATGCATTAAAAGGCTCAGAAAATTGAGTTGATCTGAAAGCGATGTCTTAAGCATGTCTATTACTGGTGCCGTTACAGTATGTTGAAACAGTCAAGATATGATTTTTTACTCCCTAAACCTTATTCTTGATCTAGGAAAACCCAAGCCTGCAGTGAAGGTCGCAGCACCACTCTAACCCTTCGCTGTGATAGCAACTTGGAAGGAAATGGAATCATCTCTCCTCCCTCCTCCTGCTCCGACGGAACTTGCGACGGATGCAACTTTCACTTTCTCTGGAGGACTCGTCTTGCTTGTCGAGTTTGCACTGAGAGCGACTACCAGGTGACAAGCAACTTTTTGTTTCTTTTCTTTTCTAGCTATTTACCTTTTTCTCTGGCTATTCTTTTATCCCCACCTTTATGTTTTCCTTAATTTTTCTTCAAAAGTAAAGGAATAAGTGTGTGTGTCCGTGACTAAAGCAACTTAAGTCACGTGTTCATTCGATTGATGCATTCGAAGCGTTATTTACAGAATTCGAATTTTCTCTTTTGTTCATTCCAATTTTAAGCAAACTTTGTACTTTAATTTACTTATCAGAAGAATAAAAATGCTTGTGCTGACTTTTTTTATAACAATCAAAAACGGTTATTTTGCTGCAAAGGATGAAATTTGTTCCAATCGCAGGCGATTAATAAAGTCGGTGTTTTTTTTTTTGTTTTTTTTAAATCTCTCTTTATGCAATTTTATCTTCTAATAATTGATTTTAGCACTCATTTTGAATTTTTTTTAATTTAACTTTTGATTCTTTTTTCTTTTAACGACACAAAATAAATTCTTCAATAAAAGTGCTATTTTACCTGAACTTTTAGAGCAAGCTGGTTATTTTCAACTGAAAAATTTCAGTGTCAGTCAAGATTGTTATAATTGGGGAGGGAGGTGGAAGATTTAAGAACTGTTGGCGTATTCTGATGTAGAATTCAAAGAAAATGTTGAAACTATGATGAAACTGTTATCTTTAGTGCAATGGGAATTTTTGGAGACTGTATCCTTGTTTTATTGGGAATTTTTAGGATCTGATATCACTGTTTTAATGGGGATTATGAGGCATTAATATCTTTATTCTGACCGAAATTTTCGGGGACTGTTGACGTTAGTTATGTTATTTAAAAAGGTGATTTTAAGAAATAGTGTAATGACTTGTTCTTATTTAAGAATTTTCCCCTTATCCTGAGAGTGACATATTGTGGGGATATTGACCACATTTCAATGGATCTTTTATGTGTCGTTCTCCGTTTTGAAGCGTGATTTTTTAGGATTTTTCCCTTTATTCTAAAGGGTATTTCAAAAGATCGATGTACTTGTTCCAATGGGAATTTCAAGGAACTGTTTTCCTCTTATTGATTGTTGAAAACATTTCAATGGGGATGTTCAGAAAATTGTTGGGCAGAAGACCCATCAATAAATGAAGGGGTAAATTTATTGTTAAATAATTTAATTTAAAATATAAAATAGACTAACATAATGTCCTAAATTTTTAAAGTGTTGCTGTTTTATAAATAAACTAGCAAAAATACCCGGCGTTGCCTGGGTCAGAAATAAATGTAAGAAACAATCGCTACTTCCTTTCGTTTTCTGTTTTGACTGAAAAAACTCAAAACATATCACTTTGACGTGATTAAAAATCGAGCTTCTTCCTTAACCATTAAAGTAAAATAGCAATAAGTATAAAGAACGAACGAATATTCATTTAGAAACGAAAGCACGAATTTAAGCATATAAAAATTTGAAGAATTTCCAAAATATGAACTAACAAAAACAATGATCACTGAAAAAACCGTGCGCTTTATTTAATTAAATAGTACACACTCAAAAGAAAAAAAAAGCTCTCTACTATGTTTCTTTAAGGATGCAAAAAGTAGAGTTTCCAAATGTTTAAACGACTTTAAACTCACGTCTGCCCCGGAGAAGCCTTGATTCAAAAATTTCATTATGATTATTTTTATTATTGCTGTGTTAGGCAACGAATTTTTGTAACAATGGGTTTTATATTCGCAACTTCAAAGTTCGAATACGCTACCTTGCGGTGATTACCAATACTAAAGAAAAAGATAAAACATTCCATTCCACGAGTTTTTTTTATTGTAAATTTGCGGCTTCAAGCACTTTGTGGTGTTGCGAATTTAATTATTTAATGGGGAAATTATATGAAATTTACTGTTTTCCACCATAACTTTTTACAGTTAAGTTTTTAAGGAATAAATTACAGCCTAAGTTGTTCCCCGATTATGTAGATATCTATGGTGAAAATATAGTTAAAATCCCTCCAGTAGTTTTGAAGTTTACTCCGGACATCCGGACAGATATTAGTCCTTTATGTATAAAGATATATTCATACATTATCTTCTGTTTTCCTACAGATCGTTCGCGGGGAATGCAAACACGGCGTGCAGATAGTGCATTACATCTCACCTCAAGGTTGCATCTTGCCAGACGGATCGTCTGAAGGAGCCTTCCGCCGCAAGGTGGCCTGCACGGTCCTCCCCAGAGAATTGCAGCTGGTGATCGGAGCTGGTTTCGGGCTTGGTATTCTGCTCTTCGTGCTAGTCCTCTACTTCTGGAAGAAGAACAGGAAGTGAGTTTGAGTATCGTTTGAAGAAATCGTAGCCTTTAAATGTTTTTCATGAAACTGGAATTTTATGAACGCCAACACTTTTAAGGAGCGAGAACGTCAATATGTGCAAGAGAGAGAGAAAGAGAGAGTCGTACTGCTGTGGGCTGGTAAAGGGCAGTAATTGCACATCTTTCAGTTCTTACTTTTTGTATTTTTGTCATCTATAGTACGTCAGCTTTATTGTGCAAGCTTGTTTATTTGGTTTTCGCTATTGAGAAGGGATAAAATAGGGAGTGGAGACTTTCATTCGGAAAGCAATACCCCAAGTCACGTGATAAATTTGAAAGCAAAGCATTGGAAGAAATCAGGTTTCTTTGGCTGTTTCACGAGAAACGTGTAAACCAGTAGTCGTTGTTGAGTCACGTGACTTGGGGTCTTTGGATCAGCTTTTGCTAAGCCAATAATTGAACTTGCTCCCTGCATTTACTAATTCCTGCTCTAAGGTTTCCGCTGTTAAAAAAAAAGAAGAAAAAAGTCTATTTCCAATATTTCCCCCTTTGTTAGTGTTGGATCCAAAAACGCATTTCTTCAAATACCTCGAAAAATCTTTTCTGCAGATACTGCCGTTTACCTGCCTACGGCAGTATACAATGACGCACCAATATCACTGAACAGGGAAACTGTAACAAAAATTGAACACCACCTCCGTAATTATAATTTTGCTGTTGCATTACAAGAAAAAGATTTTGCTGCAATTTTTTATTTGAAGATAATTTTTAGCTATTCACATTGCAATACGTTTGTGGAGAATACTCGTTCACAAAATGATGTCACGCTTTGAGAGAGCTATCAAAGTGTGACAGTTTGTGAAAAGGGGAGGCAGATGATAGCAGGGAGTAGGACATCACTTTTTAATAAAAATAATAGCTGCGTCGCCCGGCTTTGCACGGTCTACCTCAAAAATAAAAGTTATGTCAAGTGACGCGTGTTTAACACTCAGGCTTGGGCAAAAAAAAAAAAAAAAATCAGTTAAAATTTTGCGGCAGATTGAGGAAAAATAACCAAAAAGTAAACATTTTAAATCCCCCGATTACAGGAAAAGTCTTTAAAACAAAAGCCAGAATTTTGCTTGATCATATTCAAAAAAAAAAAAAAGGCAACAGATCTTTCGTTTCAGTGACTTTCTTCTCGCTATACATTTTAATAATTACGCATTTTGGCGGAAAGTTGAGATGAGGCTCAGAATAATAAGTTGAATGGAGGAAAGCCTTCGAAAAATAGGGATTTTATGTCGAAATCTCAATATCATAATTAATAGTTTTTAATTGATATATTCAGTAATTATTATCGGAGGATTATGTTTATTAACCAAACATAAAGACGGGAAAATTATGAATCCATCTATACCTGGTTTGATGGACAGTTTACTGGCGTTCGGGAGAAGTAACTCGAACATATATACATAGATACATAGGTACATATACATAGATACGCTTAGTTTTTTAATTATATAAGATGTTTATGACAAATAGCGTGACACACACACATGTGACAAGAAGAGGGAGAGGGGTTACGTAAGTGGGACACTTTCGGACAAAGGGGGCGAGGTGTCAAATAAATAGAGAAAAAAAGTGACTTCATTTATAAACAGCTTTAAACTACGAGCTGTGAAGATGAACTACGAGGACTGCGAAAAAAACTTTACATACATCATATCAAATGTTGGTTGTAAATTTTTGTTTGACTTTGTTGTGAATATTTGATATGATATTTAGAATTTTCAACAAAGTTGGGGACATTACATGAAATTAATAATTGTAACGCCTCTACAAGCGATTTCACGCATTGAAAATCGGAAAACGGCCCAAGAGTGTTGTAGTCGAGCGTATTTTCACGGTTTGTATTTTAACAAATATTTAGCATCGTGGGAAATGAAAAGCAAAAGCATTTGGAATTTTTAGAACATTACATTTGAACGTTTCTTTTTATTTTCTTTTAATTTTTTTGAAACTCAAAACGTGAATAATTCTAAAATGTTAATAAGATGTAAAAGATCATTTTTTATTTCTAAAGACTATTTCTATAAGCTTGGTTCGCATTAAAGAATATTAAATGAAACAAGTTTATGATTTCCCAATTACAACACCCAAAAATTGAAGTTATGGTCTTAATATCTTTACATTTAAATTCATTCTAAAGCAGCTAATAACCTCTAAATCATAGGCGCCTGTTGCATAAAAAAAAGTGGGAAGGGGGGAGGTAAAAATAAGTGTGAGGGTTGCGTGCCCTTGATGCTGATTTTTATTAATTTATATTTTATGCATTTGTTTATTTATTTTTCTAATATTGGGCTGTATTATTGGACAAAGAAAATATAATAACAAAAAGGCTACTTATGTTTTTCACAGTAGCGTAACTAGGGGTTGGCAGGAGTGGCTGTCACCAGGGGCGCTGCAGCCAGGTGCGGCATTTTGACTGATTTAAAAAAAAAGAGTTTTTTTTTAAATTTACCATTGAATTTAAAAAATGCTTTAAAAAAAACTCGCAAGAAAAAGAGTTAGAGGGGGTGTATATAATCTACTGAGAAGGAACATTGGGCATCATTGAAAACAATTCTGAAAAATAAAATAAGAAAAAAAAAATACAATGCTGCCTCCTATTTGTCAAATCAATTGATCAAAATGTTCCAAAAAAAAAAATTTTTTTTTTGAGAGGTCACAGTGATTTCCGGTGACTTCCCATATGACTCCCACCTGGAGGGGCGCAATTTCTTTAGTTCGCCAGTGGCGCTATACCCCATAGTTACGCTACTGATTTTTCATGAACTATTCAGCATGCCTAATGACTTTTATACGATATAGGTTGGAGTTTAAATACATGAAGCTGGTGCAGTCGAGCTCCTCGAAAGATTGCGAATTGCCGGCAGCCGAAAGCTGCGCCATTGATGAAGACGAAGAGGAGCACTTCGACAGCGTAGCTTTCAGTGACAAGAAAAAGGGCATCCTTGGGAAATTCAGGACGATACGCGTCGGCAACAACAAGGTGAGACAACAGTATTTCGACTAAACTGATTGCGGGTCAGGGTTCGCCGATATATATCGGTCGATATATATCATGATATATATCACGATATATATCCGATATTTTGAAAATTTCATGATATTTTGATATTTTCGGTATTTATTTTTTCAACTACGGTATTTTCGATATAAAAAGTATATTAATCATAGTAATATTGTTCATTGTTCATTTCTTATTAAAAATAACCAAGAAGTTATATACTATATTTTTATGATGTATTAATACATCAATAATGTAACAAAGTAATTCAATAGTCCTTTTTTATTTGTATTTTATATTCATTAGTAACGTAACAATTTGAATTCATGTTAAAAGTGCCTAATTAAATATTAAACATAGCTCAGAAAAAAAGAAAATCTCTTATGACTCTGCACCGACTAATGCAAGTTATTTATTTTTGATGAATCATATAACTGTAAAAGTAGCGAACAGAAGAAAAATGAGTAAAACAGCTAATGCTAAATTAACTCCATTAAAATTGATAGAAATGTTAAATGAAATATTAGATATACATAATGAAAGAAACTTTAATTTTAAGTCTACATTTTGTGCGTCAGTTTGTGCTAATTTAAAATATCGGATATATATCAAAATATCTGATATATATCAAAATACGGGATATTTTCGATAATATCATGATATTTTCGAACCCTGTTGCGGGTAAAATTCTGTATTTTCATATCTGTATCGACCAAAATGTAACTCGCATTTCAGTGGAAGTTTTCGCAATTTCATGCTTGTATTTGCCCAGGCTTGAATGTTAGAAACATAAAAGGATTATGTTTACTACACTATGATTTAATCAGTCTGAAGAAACACTCATTCTTGTGTTCGTACCCAATGTACATTAGTAGTAGTCCAAATAAATTAGTAGTTAGTCATCCATGATAGTCCAGAAAGATTTAATGATTTACCCGAATGTTACAATATGATGCAGTATTAAGTCTTTCTTCTGGAAGTTTTAGTAAACCTTCACTAATGTGGCATCCGTGAGATGTACAAAATAATATATTAAAAAATATATGTACATTCGTTGAAATATGAACAATGACAACGAGACAAGAAAAATCTTGCTGCATTTATTTAAATCTTATTAAAAGAAAACAGTTTTATTTTGCTTTGTATCTACTACCCTTTTAATTCTTCAAGAAAGTTGAAAAATAAGATTTATCTCGAATGTCCGTTAAGCATTAGAAAACGTGTGTGCCTGTTCTTTTCATCCACTTAATTCAATTATTATTGGATGCATTAATCAGCTACTAGAACACTAGTGAAGAACAAAACGTGCATCCGCTCCTAAAAAACGACTCAAACTATCTTTCAAGTTTTCAAACTGGTACTCTACTGAATATTTGTTTTGTTCTAAAAAAATCACTGCATATATTCCACGACCAATCTGTTGGTCATTCACAAAAAGCTTAAATCCTTAACCACAAAAAAAAGTCTGTAGCGGTTTATCCTTTTTCTTACGTTATGATTTTTTTTAAAGCAGGCATTACATTTTAGTACTTGCTATTGGTGCATGATTCTGCTGCGCAATGACGTGGGCAGAGCTGCAAGCGGCAATAGCAATGGTTTTGAAGGATTTAACGAAAAATTCAATCTTTTAGCTATTTCCGAAGTGATATCTTTTTCTGAAATGCTTATTATTCGCATGCATTTGATATTGCAAATATTGTTTTGATGTAACATGCTTGCTGGATTTTGAGTTTTTGATTGGCTGATGTGTCCCAGGTATATAAGTGGGAATCTGAAACGGAGGCACTCGAAGGATCGTGGACACCTGCCAACTGAAGACGATGTTAGGGTCACTCCGAATTGCCGTCCATTTTCGAGGTACTTGATCATCAGCCTTATCACGCTTCTCAATCCCTTTCACTTCTTTTCTGGTCTAGCCTTTGCTTCTTAAAAATGCCATAAAAGCAGGAAGGTTTAGACATAGGCAGTGGCACTGAAAAATTAAATCTGTATGAATACAGAGAATGGTAAGTTTATATGAACTTTGAGATATGCATAAGGAAACGCGAAGTGGCAAGGTCAAGAGTTATAAATATAATTAGAGGAATAACCAACTCTGAACAATGCGGGTTAATTTGTACCCCTTCACGTTTTTTGTACATATGACTACAAAATAAAATGTAGCAGACCCAGTGCTGTACTTTGCTGAAAAGGTTGTGATATCAGTCTTCTATGCTTTGTTTTATAAAATGAGTTGGCAACATTGTGCACCTTTCACTGTATCATCCAATAGTTTTGAAGTGACGGTTTAGAATTTATTTTTGAATGCTTATTAAAAGTTGCTGAACACACTTTTTAATCATAATTTTCCGTGTTTCATGATCAACCATATAAATCTTATGATGATAAATAAAAATAGGGCAGGCGAATTTAAAAAAAAAAATTCTAGCTCAAAGTTGCACAACTATAATACTTTTACTAAAAATAATTAACCGAAAAATGATTTTTTAATTAATTAATAATTAAATATTAAACCCGTGTTTTCTTGTATGTAGATTGATTTTAATATCAGCTCTTTACTTCGTTCTTTTATTCTACATCTTTCATTCTTATGTATGTGATACTTCTCTTTAAATTTATCGTCTGCTGTGCTTTCCATTTATTATTTTTCAATTTATTATCGTTGGCAATGTTTTATATTCTTTTTGCATTATTTATTTTAACTATCGTCTGCGTTATTTATTGTTTATTTGTAATTGCAACGACAAATGAAATGATGTAGACAGTAAAGTTGAACTGTTCAAAGATGAAATGTCAATGTTATTTTTTTCGCCCGTTGTAGGTGGAAAATATCATTTTATAGTTTACATAAATATGTAATTAAAAGTCTCTTTTCATAAAAAGTTTAAGAATTTGATTTTTAAGTATGCAGAAATTTATTTATTTTAAAATTCGAAAGAGTGGAATCGAAGAAACAGTATGTTTTAATCCCTATTCTCTTAATATCCTTTTTTTTCTGTTTTCATTGGGACTGTTCATTCTTGATAATTCATTTTTAATTGAAGGCATATTAAATTGAAGGTGTTTCCATTTGAATCTTCATATGGATATTTTCTGTACAAAAATTGAGGTTTCACTAAAAAATGTCTTCGTTTTGTTGTTTTGCAGGAAAAACATTACAGGACTGTATACTTAGAAGAAGGTCACATGGAAAATGAGACCTGAAGTAGAACCGATGTTGTTGTTGCAGAAATAATTATTTTTTTGCGTTTTATATGAATTGTGATCTGGACTTTAAAGAATTATTGTAAAAAAAAGTTATTTTACTTAATGATTTTGTTTAAGAAGACTTTAATATACTTAATTCCATAGTAAAAATAGGTTATTTTTAATCGGGAACAAAAAAAAAAGTCAATGTTACTCGT
The DNA here is from genome assembly GCF_026930045.1 of Uloborus diversus. NCBI lineage: Eukaryota > Metazoa > Arthropoda > Arachnida > Araneae > Uloboridae > Uloborus > Uloborus diversus. The sequence continues at coordinate 249,558,491 of NC_072731.1, forward strand.
CCAAAGTATTATATTTCATTACAGAAAATATAAGCACAGCCGCAAGGATGTTTTTTCATTATTGATGTCTTAGTGAATTAGAAGATCAAAGTACATTTTAGATATTAACATGTAATTACAGTGTCTAATTTGTAGCATGTGCAAGTTGATTTTCATCATGTTTTGCATTCAAAATTGAAGACATATTTTCTTCTGTATAATTGAAAACTTTAACATGATAATGAAATAATTTATAATTAATTTTGCTGTCTGTAAAATGAAATATAATTGTGGTTAAAATTTTATCAGATTTTTCTTAATTGCTTTCATTTGATTGTAATTTAATGTGATGTGTGTGAATCAAATAAATATTAATACTATCGTATACAGTTAATTTTTTTCAAAGCTTTATTCTTGTTTTTATAGAACTACATGACTTTGAATTTACGTACTTATTCTCTGTCATTTGTTTTCATATGCATAGGCATTCACATTTTCATGAACTATCACTGCTGAATTTTTTCTATATTATTTGTTCTTAATATCAATTTGTGTTATGTTTTATTATTTCTAATTTGATGGTGGTAACAAATATAGTCTTGCGAATACAAACATCAAACAATTATTAATTTTAGAAGTCAAAATATCGTGAATAGTCTTAGAAAGTCTTTCTGTTTCTCGTGAAATAAATGTAAAAATAAGATAATGTAAACATAATTTGATTATTATTTGGGATTAACTTTTGGAATAGGTGAAACATAGACTCAAAGTACGCATACTGTCAGGGGCGCCCCAAACTAAAACTTTTGAGAGGGAGGAAATTTTAAAATTGACGAATGAAAAGCAGAATTTTAATGATAAAATATGAACATCGAATCATTAAGTTTTTTTTTTTTTAACTTGCAATTTTGTGTAATACTATCTCTAAATTTTCCGAACCGTTAGACAAAGTTTGCCGAATAAGGAAATTTTTGGGAGGTCACAGAGACCTCTCATCGGGCCCCCTGCGTACTAATTTGCCTTATAAACATACTTTGTGATCTCTTCAATCTCTTTAATTCTGCTATTTTTCAGGAAATGGTTTTACCCTGAAATTTACGCCCCTACTACTCAAATTATTACTTGCTGTAGGAAAAAATATTTTTCTGTAAAGAATGTTAAATAATAATGTATTTAACTCATGTAGTGTAATATTTTGTTTTTTTAAACTTTTATGTGTTCAAAATAGGTGTTTAACTATGTGACTGAAATATTTACTTGTGTCAGTACCAGCAACCTTTGTGTAAAGCAGCTGTATTGCTCCACTCCGGTCACACTGGGCAACAAAGGAATAACGTTCCAGGGAAATATAAAGATAATGTTTGGTATGACCTCAGAGTCACACTGTGAGCATTAGAGGGTTAATTTATAATTTTTATATAGATAAGTTTTTGTTGTTTTTTTCTTTTTATACAATCATTGTACATTAAGAAATTGAAAAAACATAAAACTACCCTAGCGTTGCTGCAAAATCCTTGAATTAAAATTGTATTTTAAATTTTAAAGAAAGAGTTACAAGGAGATTTATTGTAGAACTTACTAGTCATACTTTTATGTCGATTAATAAAAGTCACTGGAGTTCTAAAAAATCAACCAATCTGGTGTCAAACATTTCAAATCTGGAAAATCAGAATTCATTATATAATTTTTTACAAAATAAAATGTACAATGTAACCTTTGTTTGAAGATTCAATTTGAAATCCTAATCGAATGAGAAGTATTACTTGTGAAACATCTGAAAACCACTATCTTTACATTTTAACTAATGAACTTCTGAAATTATTGCTTAAGTACTTTTAAAGACAAATACTTTTAGTGAAATTCATAATTACCAATAAATTGTGTGTACCAAACGTATTTTTTTTTGTGCTTAATGTCATTTTAAAATTTCTTGATATTTAATCACATAAATTATTGATTTAAGGCTTTAGTCAATTGAAAGCACTTATCATTATTTTAAATGTTGAAATTAAAATATCAAAACATGTTGATCTATTTCTATATTGATTGAATTTTAAAATACTATTCGTATAGTTCTATATCCGTTGAAATATAATCCTAGAAGCTATGTTTGAAATATAGATGGCATATTTGTTCTCAGATGTATATAATAAGTGCTATTGGACACAGTTTAAAAGCACCTACTAAAATTCCTTAGCTGTTTGGTTGAGGCTGCTGAGCCAAACTGTAGAAAAATCTGTTTAAAAGTAAGGAGCTATGTTTGGATCTTTGTAAATAATCTCTTCACTTTAATTCACACAAAATTTCTAGATTTTTCTTTTTTATTAGAATGGACGAAGAACGAAATTTTCTTCTTAAAAAAAAGAACATTTTTTACTTCTAAATGACTTACGAGTATTATTTTAAACAACTAATTTTATTTTCTTAAGATTGAACTGAATTCTCATTTTTACTAAAGTCATTGAAACATTTCTTTTGAAAATCGTTTGCAACTCACAAAATACTCTCACGCCTTGTTTCGCAGTTCTAGAGCTTAAACACGCTACCTTGCGGTGATTTAAGAAACTAGGGAAAGAAGTTGAGCATTTAAATGTTTCGCGGATAAGGCAAATGTCTCATTTGACGGATCATATCCTATGTAAGCGGATCAGTCTTCGTTTTATCTCTTTCAGTAACCATTGGTCAGAGACTACAGCGCCTTCTATAGCTAATTTGAATTGCAATTTTAAAAATACCACCATGATATATGCAAAGAAAAAGTTTCTGGAATAATCATCACAATGATAAATGTAAACAAATCATGAGACATACATTTGTAGACGCTTGAGTCTTAAACACATTCACATAGAGTACACATTCTCGTGTTATAAATGAAGTTATGCTAAGCTATATGAGAAAGGCATTTTTACATTTGTATATTATTTCGTTTAGTTAATCTAATGACTGTTGTGTATATACTGTTGTTGTATATTTGTAAAAAGCGCTTGGAAGCTTTTACTAGGGTGAGTGGCTCTAGTCAGTATAAGTAGTGAATTTGTTTATGCATTTTTTTTTTTTGTATTATATGTTTGGTGATTAATTTTAGTTGCAAGTACTGCTTTATTTGAAAATGCATCTTTGTTCTTGAATCATTATTATTATTATTATTTTCTTCCTTTGAGACGTTGTAAATTTTTATTCCATAATAAATTATTCTATCTGGGTATTGATTGTTTTATATGTGTTTTAATGGGACATTCTGGTACAGAATAAGAGCGCTATTTAGGTAATCTCCACTTTTTTTTTGAGCAATCACGATTGCTTATTTCTTTTATTTGACTGTTTTGATGTGCTATCATTTTATTTTCCCGCCATCACCCTCTGCAGCATCACCGTCGACCGGCTCCTCACGATGCTGCTCCTCTAGCGAAAGCCGTCTCCAGATTGCGTCAATATCCTACACTTACACGCATACATGCACGCACGTACAAACAAACACATACACACACATACATACACCAACACACAAACACACACACACGCATACATACAGACACCTACACATACACACCTACACACAACTACCCACACACTCATGCCTGCACACAGATACAAACACTTATGCCTACACACATACACATTCCCCCTCCCTACCACAAACACTCATACACACAACTACCCACATACTCATACCTGCACAGACACAAACACACACGCCTACATACACACACACACACTCGTGATTGCGAAAAACATAATTTGAATTCCAGATGTCAAAATTCAAATTAATTTTTTTTCTGTTAAATTCAAATGTACTGTTAATTTTTTTAGTTTCATCACTTTAGTTTCATCATTTTATTTAGTTGGTTTACATTTGCAGTATGAATATTAAAAATAACAGTAAATAATTCTTCAGATAATGTTACAGTAGAACGTCATTAATCGGGACCAATAGGGGATTCAAGTCGTCCAAATTCATGAGAGTATGGATTAAACCACCACCTCCTGTACTGAAGGCCACCGGACTGGTTACCTTAAATGAGCGTTGTCGTACTAGAAAAACACCGAGTCAAAAGCCAGAGATCTTTTTGGCCGTTTAGCGCTCTCAACACTCGCTAACGCGTGCGCCAATCTCAAATTAAGTTTCGAATTCTATGCCATTTTTTTTTTCACTAATACCACTCTACAGCAGAGTTCACTCGTGAATTTAGAAAATCTCCTTTTTAAAGTTAAACTAATTCTTAAACTATAAAGGCATTTTACTAATCTTACACTGTAATGTAGAATAAAAAAGAAATGAAAATCTTTGAACTTTAACAATCTATAATAGATGTAATTTACAACATAAGAACAGGTAAGAATTTCGTTTTCTTTTTCAAGCCATCAATGGCTCGTTCTTTCTCGAAAATTAAATTTTTGCAAAGAAAGAAATATTTACAGAAAATTTTAGATATTTTTTTACATTTTAGTTAAAGAAATTATGATCAATTTTTTTGTCGTCATTTCAATAATTTTAATAGAATGCAGCTACTAAATTCACGAAAATTTGTAAGAATAAAGCGAAAAACTTGTTTTAGTTGATTGGGAAAGATGTCGCCCAAGGAACGTAAACAAGAAGAAAATATTTCATTAACAACTGACTTTATTTTCAATATATTGCTTCCTTTTTCGCATCATATTCATTTGATTACTTTGTGTTGTAGATAGTGACGCATGATTTACATTAGTTCTCATGTATCTTTTTATATTTATGCAGAACACATTATTCAATTATACATTTTTTAGAATACTCTATTCGCAACTCCAATAAACTATAGGGGGCGCTTTATCCACTGTCTAATGGCGGATGAAAAAAGGTAAAACAAACGCATTCCGTAACTTATGACTTGCTTTGACGCTTAGTGAATGACAGTTATTTTTCATCGTGTTTGGGGGAAGCTTTCTTTTCTATTCTTCTGAAATTACATTACATCATAAACTGTCTGAAGCCTGTAATTTACCCCAAAGAAATCACGTGGAATGGAATGTTTTACCTTTTTCTTTAGTATTGTTAAATACCGCAAGGTAGCGTATTCGAGCGCTGGAGTTGCGAATTGTAATAGCCATTGTGTTACTAAGAAACTTCTACGATAGCCGATTTTTCATTTATGTTTATTTCGTTATAATATTGATAATTAATACATTATTTTTCGAATCTAACAAGACTCTTTAAAAATTATGCAGATATGATACAATGCATTGAAAATTTTGGTTGCTGTCATCTTGTTATTCCCTGCATTCTTTCTTATGTATTTGCTCAATTTAAAGAACGCAAGAGCGTTAACTTAGAAAATAAACTTTTGATTTGTTCTTTTGATCTATGTTAATATTTTTGGTGAACTAATGTTCTCAAAATAATAGTTTTTACGATATTACTAGTATTTTACGGGACTTAAAAACAAAGCGAAATCTCCTCTCCCTTGGCCTTTTTCGGTCACTTGACGAAACCAGTGATTGGGCTTTCTATATAGGAGGTGGTGATTAAACACAATAGCATATAAGTTGATCCGATTTTCATAAACAAACTACTATACAGATAAAAATTTGTATTTTGAGCTAGGAGTATGAAATATAAAACTGCATAACGGAAAATTTCAAAAATACAAAAATAGAAAATACGGCCCATTAAAGATACGTTATTGTGTTAACTCGCCCTTTATTTATACAGTACGTACATCTAAATGGCTCTCCGGATTAAGTAAAATCCGGTTTAATAGGGTGCGGATTAATGATGGTTTACTGTACTTTCATTAGCTACAAGACTCGGTTGTACGTGCTATCTAATAGCGATGGTAGTGTTTATACATTTTTTTAACCACTTCTATGATCATCACAACCAGATTTTTTTAAGATGAAATTTATTTTTTTTAGAATAGTTTTCAGTATTTTTTTTATAAAGATTTCCTTTTTCGTTAACAAATGCCTTTAAGAGCTGCAAAAATCGAAAAAGATTGACATGTCTTATATGAAATATTCTCAAATTTATAATTTTATCTGAAGTTAGAACAAAAACGGAAATAATTAAAATTTTCTAATGGGACTATGAGTGTTAATTTTATCAGTGGATGACTGAGCCTTGTACCAAACATTCCAATCTGTCGTCTCGGATGACTTTGTAGAGTAATCATTTATTCATTTTATACCATACATGCATACATATAAGTAAGATCTTTTATATAAATAGATAAGTTAAAAAAAATTGATTTTATACTTTTTTTTAACTAAACGAATAATTGTCATTCCAATCCTCTCCACGTTGTCAAATAACGAGGTTTCTCTTGCTTTTGATTTTTGTGATTTATTTATTTATTTGGGAGGGGGTGGAATTTAAATCTACTTCTCGCAGAGAATTTGTATGCATCACAAGATCAAAGACAAAAATTAACAATTCGTGGAATGTGAGTTTTTTTTACTTCCTTTTACATACTAATGGAAACATTGTAATTGCGATTTTTTTTTTTCACTTAAACTTCAGCCTAACTGTCCATTTTATTTACTTCAAATGAATTTTGAGTAATTTTTCGGCACATCCGCACGTCCCTTTGTACCTAAGGAGATCTGAAAGATCCATTTTGATCATCCCTAACTTAGTTATCACGAACACATTTTATCATTTTTTTTCTGTACTGTAAACATTCCATTTTACAGTAATATTTACCATAAAAATTTCCTGAATTTCTAACAGTGTAGGAGAAAGGGAGTGCAAACGTGAACACGAAACACACCTAAACATGACACGTTTTACGAAGATAACTTCAAGCACAAAATCATGGAAAATTCTCAAGTAATTGTAGTACCAGTCCTACCTCTTGGCCAAACCTTTAGAGCAACATTTCTCAATTTGTGGAACTCTTTTGAATGTCGACTTTTTTCGTGAAACCCCTGTTTTTTCCTCAATAGTATAGTTTGCATGCAACATTTTAGAAGTGGTTTAATTTCAATAAAAACAAATTTTTTTGTTTAAAAAATATTTTTCGACTTGAAAAAAGTAATCTTAAACATAACGCAAATTTCTTGAAACGAGTCTATAACTCGTTTGAAACAAAATTTTAAAATTTTAATTTTAATGATATGAGTGACACCCATTTTTTACTGTGACAGATAAATAATTAATACCAGGCTTTATGGATGAAAGTTGCATTATGTATTTTCTTGCCGACACGTAAGTTGAAAAAAAAAATTTAATTGTACCAGAATTTCACTGAACGGCAAAATATTAAATTTCTGGTTCAAGGAAGGATGAAGTGTCATTTCAGTAAAAAAGTTGAATTCTAGAGCTGACATAATTGAACGCCATACATTGAGAATAAATGACTTTTTAACTCACTCAATGACTTCTTAACTCGCTAAATGACTTTTTAACTCACTTCTGATATTTTTTCAGCAATTCAATCAGAAAATATTCATTCAATACCTCACTTAAACTTTTTTTTTTTTTAAGTGCCTAATTTGAACACTTTGAAAAAAAGAAAAGAAAAATTGCAAGTTCCGTGGAACTCTTCCGTGATTCCCATGGAATTCCACGTTACACAATCTAAGAAAGGCTTTTATAGAGCAATGAACCAGTCAGCCAGTTTATGTTTCTGTGGTGACAATGTCTTTGTTTTAGCAGGTGTTGTATATTTTTTTTCATCTTAGTCTTACTTCATGTGAAAACATATTTCAAACTAACTAATAGGTGAAACGTAACTATTGCAAACTATTGCATGAACATTCAAGTAAATTTACAACAATTTTTAAATTATTTTATTAATTACTAGTGGCACCCGCACGGCTTTGCCCGTAGTAGAAAATTAAAAGGTCTTTTGGTTCGCCTGTATATTTACAAATAATGTATGATGAATTTCTCGCCAATTGGCTTGCCCATGTTACGGTTCCACGTTATGATAACTTGGTAATTTTATGATAATGTTGCTCGGGAAAATGTTCTTAAAATTGGAATAGAAAAAGAACAAAATCAAATTTTCGAAAAATCGTCTTGAGGTGCACACGCCCATGCTGCAAACTAATTTTGTGCCAAATTTCATGAAAATGGGCCGAACAGTCTAGGTGCTAATACGTTACAGAGATCCTGACAGACAGAGAGAGATCCGAACAGAGAGACTTTTAGCTTTATTATTTGTAAAGATAAAGATGCTTCATAATTCAAAGTTATTTCCAGAATCAGGTCTAAGTCAAAATGTAATGTTTCGTCATGGGTTTTAAAAAGAAACTTGGAGTAACAACAACAGGAAATTGAATTATTAGTGTTTGTTGAAATAAGGCCATGATTTGGTCAAGATTTAAAAGTATCTAATATTGAGTGTTTTTCACGAAAGCAATCAAAAGAAACAATATAATCAACCAAGACAGAATAGATTTTTCTACCGTGGTAGGAAATGAATTGAACTGACATTTGTCACAATTTTGTAAATAGAAATTGAAAGTGGGATTTATAGAGGGATTTTAGGGTTACATTTTACTCATAGCGTTGCGTTAAAAAATACGTAGCGATTATTAAATTCGTTGAGAAAATTATATAACACTTGAAATATCCCAAACATGAATATTTCATAAATTTCGATTGCGTACGAAAATAAATAAATAAACGGTTTTAAATTCAAATATGGTTCGGTTCGTGTTTACTTTGAGAATTCTGAGATTATCCATTGATTTGAGTTTTCTGCAATAGATGGCACTGCAAGCTGAAAAGGGCATGAAATTTATGTTTTGATTCATTTACATCAGTGGTTTAGATACTCGTCTTCTAAGTATTGTGTGCAATCTTTCCCCGAAATGGTACAGATTCACAAACGAACAATTTACTAATAAATTTAGAATTACTAGAAGACTTAAAAAGTTTATTCTGATAGGTTAGTTCTCAAGTTCTTCTGTCGGAAGTAGGAGGATGAATGAATAAGAATTAATGTTTAGTTTGAAAGTTCAATGCCTTCGAATTGTACAAAATGAAAGTTTAATTGAAAAAAACTGGTTCACCAATAAAGAGAGGTGCGTTATTAGTTTGCCTTATTTTTGTGATCGTTTTTAACAGTTTTGTAATAATTTGGCGAAATAGAAAGGAAAATATAAACATAATCATGTGTTCTAAATTAACGAAATATTGTTGAGTATTAATATCATTTGAACCTGTCATTAAAAAGAAAACACACACACACACACATTTTCTTGAATTATTGCTATCACCAAAATTCTACCACTTTCCTTTTGTTTCCCTTTGCTTGTGATGTTTCAATTGAAATTAATTGATTTTACTGCGAAATATAAATTAAAGTATATCAGTAATTCGCAATGCTTTCAATTACTATAATGAGTTGGCCTAATCAACTATTAAGCCCACTTCGATGCTTCGGGATCTATTTGTCTGAATATCATGCATTAACATGATTTCTCAATGTTACATTGTTATCTTGTGAACTGCGAATTAACTCAGAGAAAAATAACTTTTTTTTTTCAGTTGTTAACAGAAGAATAATAAATTCATTTCGAATTACACAAGCATTCTATGAAAATGCTACATAAAAACAGTAATAATAATTAAAAAAATTTCGAAATATCTTACATAATTATAGAATACAGATAAAACAGCAATCACTTCTTCAAATGTAGAAACTTCATAAGGACCCGAAACACATGAGTAGAACGTTCTAGTTGTTTTTAACCGACTTCAAATAAAAAGGAGGTTATGATTTTTATTTGAAAGCTTTTATGTGTGTTTTCGAATTATTCCAACATTACTGGACCGATTTGAATTTTTTTTTTTTTTTTTGTTTGGAAGGGTATACTTCCCAGATGGTCCCATTGTAATTTGGTCTGGATCTGATAAGGGGTCTCGGAGAAAACCAAGAAACTTTAAATTTCATACGTCATGGTCACGTGGTGTTGCTGTGATCGGTGTATTTTCACACCTAAGGTTTTGACTTTCTCTTAAACGATATTTAATTCTCGAGGCACATGGATGATTAATTTTCTCAATTTTTTATTATAGGTGTTACTAATGTATTTATTACTGCGTAGCAAAGCAGTATATTAAATATATTTTGCTACTTTAATAGTTGAATCAATTACCTTAATATTTTATTTACTAATAAAATAAAATATTACTAATATTTACTAATAAATATTTACTAATAAATATTTACTAATAAAATAAAAAAAATATTTACTAATAAAATATTAAGGTACTAAAATATAAAGTTCTTTATTTAATATTCCAATTTTGAAATATATTTAGTGTTCAATTGAAGGGGAATTGAATACAGAACACTCCTCCCACACGATTTAATTTACATTCTTTAATAATATACATTAAAACTGTGTATGATTTCTGAAGTTTGACCAATATTCTGGATTTACTATTTCACGATGCCGCCAGTTCAATTTGAAATTAGGGTTATATTAATTAGCAGGCTTCAAAAAAAGGAGGAGGTGCTGAATTCGTCGGATTTGTTTTTCCTCTGTACAATGTTCCGTAAATAATCGAAGACACCTGTACCCAGGGGCGTGCACAGGGAGGGGGGAGGGACACCTGTTGGCGCTGCCCGAGCCTCGAGGGAGCCCAATATTTTTGTAACTAACGGTGAAATATAGGGGTAAACAATATGGAGAGGGGCCCGGAAAAGTCATTTGTGATTGGCTCCAAAATTTCTGTGCACGCCCCTGCCTGTACCGATAAGGAAAAGTCTTTTTTTTGTTTGAAACAGCATAGTTCCTCGGCGATCTAATGTTAATCAAGTTCAGATTTGATGAAATTGAGGGAACTCTTCGAATACCATACTCACATTTAAATCGATTTGTACTTTATTAACTTTGTATATCGTCTCACTTAGTGAACCGGTTTTTATGCTTTTTTTTTTTTTTTTTTTAGTGGTGATTTTGTTTAGGGGTGATCTAACTTAGGTTCCAAATTTTTGATTTACCCCTAATCCTTTGATTAACCCCCTATTTGTTCTTTAGGGAAAAGTTAAGGGTAAAACAATAAATTTCATGCAATTTCCCTCACAAACGATTAAATGTAAAACCCATTGATAAACAAAGGCCATAATATAAACAAACCATATAAACAAAGATTTATACTTTCTTTACTAAAAATATATACTATTAAGTGTAATGATAATGAAAATTTTGAATTAAGGATTCTCTGAAGCAAACATAAAATTCATTCTAGTGGAATTTTTAATTTTCATCTATAGTGGGACCATGTGAAGAAACATGCGACTTTTGTCACGAGTTACATGACACTAATTGCGAAACATAAATTACAATTTACAGTATTACAGTTCTAAAATTTACAATTTTACAAATTTAAACTTAAAGCGATTTCGTTTTTTTTTAGTGACTCGCTTTTTTTTAGTGAGTTTGCTTTCAGAAAGCAAACTTTGATAAAGTTGAACAAATGATGAAGACAATTTTTTTTTGTACATAGTTACGCATTTGAAAAAGCCTTTCTTCACAGTCGTCGGAAGTCTCCGAGACGCTCGCCGTGTTATTTACAACACTAAAAAGCAAAAAATAAATTACTTTTAAATAAAAAAAAAAAACCGCCTTCAAAAAATACCCAGGAACTAAAAAGCAAAAAATAACTGATTACACTTACATTCTATTTCCTACCCAAATATAGAAATGAAATTTATTTTACAATTCCTGTACAAAAATCAACTAAACTAAACACCGAATTATAAAATAAACATTGATTTAAATTACTATACGATGAATTATTTTAAATACCTAACTAATTATATACGATTTCTTAATTTTTAATAACCTTAAGTTGAGGCCTCCTATAAACTACTACCTAACGTAACTGAGTAGGTTTAGTTTTAAAGACTAATTTCGCGTATAGTTAAATTAGTGTTTAATTCAGGATTTGGTGGGTTATCAGTTACGTTATGTAGTTGTTTATAAAGGCCCCGACTTCAAAAGGTTATTAAAAATTCAGAGATCGTATATAATTAGTTAGGTATTTAAAATAATTCATCGTATAGTAATTTAAATCAGTGTTTATTTTATAATTCGGTGTTGAGTTTAGTTGATTTTTGTACTGGAATTGTAAAATAAATTTCATTTATATGTTTGAGTAAGAAATAGAATGTAAGTGTAATCAGTTATTTTTTGCTTTTTAGTTCCTGGGCATTTTTTGAAGGCGGTTTTTTTTATTTAAAAGTAATTTATTGAGAAGAATAAATGTAATGTTTGTATTTATTGTTCGTTGCACAATTAGTATTAACTAACTATTAACTTTACCGTACAATATTAAGGTAATTAAAACTTAAACTAATCAAATTTTGTAAATTCATAACAAATTAATAACCCGATGTCAAAATATTCAGTTCTGATTGTTTTTTTTCCTCAGATTTCTACAAATTATTTTTTTACTTTTCGAATTCCAGCCATTTCACTACATGTAAAAGTATTTTTTCGGCAACCGCTATTACACTCCCAAAAAACTATCCACACAGTGACAGAATAAATCTCAACATTTAAAGGCGAGCTGTGAAGTAGGTCATGAGACGCATTTAAAATGCCAGACGATAAATTTTTCAATCTCTGATTTGGCATTGTGTCAAAATTTGCCTCTAAATACGACCGGCTGCTAAAATCGAATTTCTCCATGGTGTTTTTCCATGGGATGGTAAGAGCAAAAATGGTGTAAGGTCTTTTTTGGGTGTTAAAATCAAACTGACCTCTGAATGCAGGAATGCCTACCAGGGGATAAAGATACAGACTGCCCAGGGACTCCACGAACTTAAATTTTTGGGAGGGCGAAAATTCTCAGTTTGCCGCATGGAACTCCAGATTTTGCAGAATGATGATAGTTTTGCCAAATAAAACTCTAAATTTCGCCAAATTACGTTAATTTCGCTGAATGGAACTCCAAATTTTGTCGACTAGAGCTCCAAATTCCGTCCAATTCTGATAATTTTCTCGTATTGTCGGATGAAATTTGCCGAAAGAGGAAATCTTTGTGAGGTCACAGAGATCCAGGCCTTTGAGTGTACCATTGAAATTTTCAAGAAAGGTGAATTTTTAAGCGTGTATTTCTCTTCTTTTTTTGGGGTGGAGGAGGGCGAGAGGAGGGACTCTTTTTGGGATTTTATGGTAACTGGGGGGGGGGGGGGGAATTCACCATTGCTTTGGGAGGATTGGATGAAGACCCCTTCATTCGAACTATCGAGAGAGCTCGTGCTGCTTCAGAAGTCCTACGGTTTCCACAACTTTGGAAACAGGTTGTACACATTGCTGGTTGGTGACTCTATTGAAGGACAGTAAACCTTGGTGACACGTATCACTTTTGTATTACGTGTAAATAAATAATTGCGACTAATGTTCAAAAGTTCAAAGCCCTCGTATGTACACTGAGAACATTTGGCATCGCAAAAATCAACCTATAGTTTTTTTTTTTTTTATAATTCAAAAAGTTTTCTAATCGTTTCGCTTTGAAGCGATACTCATATTTTGTTAGTAGTCGAAATATTTCTGTAGTTGCAAGGATTTTTCTTGAAGTTTAACCACCTGAAATTCTCTGTTTTCAAAACTATAAACTCAGTTTTTGAGGAAACATAGTTTTGTTGCATGTTGACTTGTTTCAATTTCAATAACATAACAATGAATTAATCTTAACCCATTATACTTATTCTAACACCTTTATAATGATATCACATATTTTTGGCCTCTTAATGGAAAAATAAAATTTTAGTTGATTTGTAAACGAAAAATTTCAGGATAAATCCTGATTTTTTTGTGCAGATAGTGAAAATAAATCATTTAAACTAACTATCTCACTAACCCTCTTTTTACTTCCTTTTACAAAAGAGGAAGTATTGTATTCGCAAAAAAAATTTCACTCAAAAATCGGCCTTAATTTCCATTTTTCTCACCCCGAATGAATGTTGAATTTTTTTTCGACCCAACCACACGTGGATATATGCCTAGGAACCAACAGACACCCGAAATATCCATTTTGACGACCCCCGAGTTAATTACAACGACTTTTCTCGTGACGTCCGTATGTACGCATGTATGTGCGTATGTGTGTATGTGTTTATGTATCTGGCATAACTCAAAAACGGTATGTCCTAGAAAGTTGAAATTTGGCACGTAGCCTCCTTGTGAGGCCTAGTTGTACACCTTCTCTTTTGGATGCATTCGGATGTTCTTAAGGGGGTCTTTTGCTCCTTTTTTGGTGGAAATCATTGTTAATTTCGATGTAGACTGAAGTGGTAATATAATGTGTCGGACACTTGGCGATATATCGCCAGTCTTTTGGTCGCCAAGTTTTGTCTTCAACTTGGCGACAAATTTGGCGGTTTTTTTTTTTTTAATTTTAACTCTGGTTTCAATTCGGGCACTGTTGGTGATATTTAGAGGGTTAACAATTGAATCACATTAAAATTGCCAATAATGGGGAAATGACATTAAATTGGAATAAAAGGAAGTCATGTAATTCACACATCAGCTCATTTTTGAGGAATAACGAGAAAAGTAGTATTAAGGGAGTATTCTAGTCTAGAGGCTTAATTTTAAGGTGATTTTACAGGCGTAATAGAAAACGAGCTGATGTGTGCATCACATGACTTCCTTTTACTCCAATTTAATGTCATTTTCTCAGTATTGGCAGTTTTAATATGATTAAATAGTTTACTCTCTAAATATCACCAACAGTGACTAAATTGAAACCAGATTTAAATTTTTTCTTTTTTAATCGCCAAATTTGTTGCCAAGTTGGCGACAAAACTTGGCGACCGAAAGACGGGCGATATATCGCCAAGTGTCCGCCAAATTATAACACCACTTGAGTTTACATCGAAATGAACAATGATTTCCCCCCAAAAAGGAGCAAAAGGCCCCCTTCGGAGCATACGAATGCAACCAAAAAAGAAGGTGCACAACTAGACTACACTAGGAGTCTACGTAACAAATTTCAACTTTCTAGGACATTCCGTTCTTGAGTTATGCGACATACATACACACATACACACATAGGGGAGACCGGGGCAAGATGACTATGCTAACAATTTTTGTGGTTTATTAATTTATTTTTAAGGATAGTAAAATTAATTTTACATGAGCTGTTAGAGTAGTCCTTTGTAGTAGTAAATGTATTATCATTTAATTTTTCAAATAAAAATAACGAAGGATATTTTTATTTTTTCATAACCTTAACAAATCGTCATCTTGCCCCAGTACTAGGGCAAGATGACAACGTTGAAAAAGGTTAAAAGGTTGAACATATTTTATGTTTTGAATATGTTACCTAGTTTTACAAATGATAACTGATTTTACATCTTACTAAGTATCAAATTAATTGTAATGCATTGTAGCGTAATGTCCAAGTGTTAAGTTGTGCAGCTAACAATAGACACAAATAAAAATATCATTTTCACGATTGAAACATTCCTCATGCCACCACTCTTGGATTTTACAACTCTGGATCTATTCTTCTGCTGGAGGGTCACAAAATTCCACTTTCCAAGCAAGGCATCCTAGAACACTATTCTTTGAATTTGATGCAACTGCATTGCTTGGCATGAATACGGGCCCACAGTAATAGATTTGGGCCTACAGGAACTTGGTCTGAGTTTTTTTTTTTTACTCCCTTTTTAGCTTCACGAGCTTATTTTTCTTTTTTTTCTTCCGCTTTTCTCCTTGTTCTGACATTTCTTTGATGGGTGCGCTTGTAAGAATGTTTGAGTTTCAGTTTTTGTTTTCTCGAATTGTGTTGCTTTAGGCAATGCATTGAAATCAAAAACACTAATATGCTTCTTTGGTGTATCGGAATCAGCATTGCCATAATTTCTGCTTCGTCTGGAAGGTTTATATGTTGGTTTTCTACTCTCAAGGTCTGAGGATTAGCACTATTATTCTCAGTTTTAGAGCCAACAACGTCATAGTCCGCTAAACACAAGAAAATTATGAGACTCGATGCCTCATTCTTTAAACCTTTTATCGGCATTTCCAACTATAGCTGCTTTGAAGTAAGCGGTGCTCAAAAGCTCACCAATATTTTTTTCCTGTGATAATTTGTCCTTGACCATAAAGTTGTCACATGCTTGGCTATAGTAGGTTTTTAATGGGCAGAAAAATGACGCATTAGGAGCTAGAGATGATGCGATGTGTGGGGTGGCAACCCAGCGTGATAATGTTTTTTCACTGCAGTATAAGATAGCCTGCAAATCTATGTGAGATTTATGATTGTCAATAATTAACAGAGCAGAAGATTCTTTGCTTGGTTTAATTCATTCAACTAGTCATTTGGTCAACTAGTTTATAAATAGCCCCTGGTCACCCGCTTTCGAACGATACCTCCCTTATTCAATGCGCCCTTTAGCCCCAGAGGAGAAGCGCAAGGTCGCGTGGACAAACGCACAGCGTTTACAGGAATTTAATCAAGTGGACAACATAGTTAGTTTAATAAATTCCGAAACAAGGGCAATAGGCAAGCTCTTCATCTTGCCCCGTGTTGCTACCCGTCATCTTGCCCCAGATTGCCTGTTTGAACGGATTCTTCTCCATTGCCATAAAAAAAGGCGATAAATTAACATTTTTTCATGGTAATAGGTAGTATTTAAACTAAGTTACTCATAAATACTCAAGAGACGCGATATATCCTATATGTATATGCAGCAGAGCTTATTTACACATGCATAAAAGTTATACCGTGGCAACAGTAAACAATCAGAGCTTCATAACTAACACAAATATGGCGATTTCAGCGTCTCTATACTATTGCTGAACGAACATCGGATATGAGAGCCAGTAGCATGCAGTTGATGCAGTTACCTAGTTTAAAACGGAAAAATTAAGACATTCGTCATCTTGCCCGGCTCGTCATCTTGCCCCGGTCTCCCCTACGCACGTACGCACATGCATACACACATACACACATACGCACGTACGCACATACATACGTACATACAGTCGTCACGAGAAAACTCGTTGTAATTAACTCGGGGACCGTCAAAATGGATATTTCGGGTGTCTGTACGTTCCTAAGGCACATGTCCACGTGTGGTCGGGTTAAAAAAAAAAAAAAAAACCTCAACATTCATTTTGGGGTGAGCAAAATGGAAAATAAAGCCGATTTTTGGGTGAAAATTTTTTCGCGAATACAATACTTCCTTTTTTGTAAAAGGAAGTAAAAACGAAAATTCAGAAAAAGGAAGTTTAGAAACGTGTTTTGGAGTTGCAAGGAATCTTCTTTGCAATGCAAAAACTAACAGATGTAAAAACACCCAACAAAAGCTAAGGTAAAAGCTGTATGTAGTAATGACAACAACGATTGTTGATTTGTTGTTTTCTTCACTTTTTCACGTTTTCCCATGTTATTTAAAGAGATTTAAATACATTTTAATTTAATACGTGTTCAGGCTCGCGAGATTCATTTTAAGGGGGTAGAGGCTTGATTTTAGGGTGATTTTATTGGCGTCATAGAAAAAAAATACATCAGCTAATTTCACTATCCATTTTTATCAGTTTTTTTATTAATACTTTAAAAGTTAAAAATGTGTAATAGTTGAAAAAAAAAATCAAAATTGTAGTTGAAGGAGGCTGGCAAAGTGCGGACTCTAAAAAAAGGGAGGTGGGTCTCCTGGTTGACGTGATTCCAATATTACAGGTGATCTGAAACATAAAGTCAAGGTTAATTCTTATTAAGCAAGGAGGTGGAATTGTCTGGACGTAACCGATTTCAAAATATTTTTTTCTCCCAGAATGGCGTCTTTTTGAAGAAAAAAGTTCATTTTTTGGCTCCGTTTTTGAACTGTGGTATTTTTTAAAAAATAATAAAAATCCAAAATTTTAAAAACCCCTAAGTAGGGACAATTTTGATAGTACTAAGAAAGTCTGTACCCAATTTCAAGTAAATCGGTGTATTAGAACTTGAGATATCTTGTCAACCGTATCGAAAAAATTAGTTTCGAGAAAAAACGCTTTTAAAGTTTACAGTATCATTTCAGCAAAAGAGTTTATTTCAACAAAATTAACTGTAACTCCAAAAATAATTTGAATTTCCATAAATCCTCTTAGAAACTTATTCTTGAAGGTCTAAACTCTGAGGATATGATGGAAAAAAAATTCAATTTTTTTGAATTTCTAGATTAGAATACCCCCTTAAGAATAATTTTCAACAAAAACTGATTTGACGACGAATTATATTTTAAGACATCATATACTATAACTATATTATTTAGCTCATTAAATCTTGATTTGATAATTATCAATTAGTATATAAGGTAGGTGCGGGTATTAAGGCCTGTCGGGTAATAAGGCCTAAACAGCGAAAATATAATTTAAAATGGTTGTGACCGCTCAAAAACGCTATCGTAGATAGTTTACACTCCCAGATGGCACCTCAAACTGGTCGCAACGCCATGCTCAGTTGTTTTGACCAGCGAGCCCAGATTCATTTTCACGGAACGCTTGTAAGACACGAATAATAAAAAATCGTCAGATTGAAATTTAAGTAATTTTTGTAATATCATACTTTTATGCATAGTTTTGCGCTACAGTTATCTGTCGTGAATGCTTCTATCGATATTTCATGTCTGAGGGAAATAATATGATCGAATTATTGTACTTTTTTGTATTTTTTTAAATTCGACGTCAGCGGCTAATAAGGCCTACGAAAGTTGACCGTAGGCCTTATTATACTCCTTTTTTTTGTAACGTAGTTTTTCAGCTGTGCATCTTATTTTGAACCTTTCTCAACATGGTATGAGTGTTTATTAGTAATTGCGGCTGTTTACGACTTGGTTCAATCTTATTTTAGTGCCTACATCACGATGCCCCCCAAACGAGCACTGTGGTCTGATAATGACTTAGTGTCGGCTGTCCAAGCAGTAAGAGGAGGTATGCTGAGCTCATATAAAGCAGCTGTGAGGTATAATGTTCCCAGGAGAACCATTAGAAACCATCTCCAGACCGGAAGTTTGAAAAAAACACTTGGTAGAAAATCTATTCTCAGTGATGACCAGGAAGCTGATCTTGTCATCAGAATTTTGAGGTTTGCTGAAGTAGGGTTGCCTGTGACACCACATATTCTCCGACGCTTGGTTTATAAATTTGGGAGCTTAATAACATAAAGCATAATTTTAATAAACTTGCTAAAGTTGCTGGTAAAGATTGGTTTAAAGCATTTATGAAAAGACACCCGGAAATATCTAGACGAAAAGCTCAATTTATGAACCCGGCCAGAACTCAAAAGCTTAACAAATTTATCGTTAATGATCACTTTAACAGACTGAATGAAATTTATTATAATCTGGACTTGAGAAGTCATCCTGAAAGAATATACAACATGGATGAGAAAGGCTGCCGTCTCACAATTCACCACCAGCAGACTGTTTTGGCAAAGAAGGGGACTAAAAGAGTGCATTTACAGTCTTCGGAACACGCCGAAAGTGTCACAATAGCTGGATGTGTAAATGCATTTGGTACTGCTATACCACCAATGATAATATTTAAAGGCAAACGGTTGAAGACAGAATTATATGACAATTTGCCACCGGGTTCTTTGGTAGAAAAATCTACAAAGGGTTATATGGCTAATGAACTTTTTACAGAATTTCTAAAGCACCTATCTAGATTTAAAAGTGCAGGAAAGTCCCTTTTAATATTTGATGGAGCGGCTTGTCACCTAGACTTAACAATCGTTGAAGTCGCCGATTCTCTCGATATATCATTATACGGTTTACCTTCGAACACCACTCATATACTCCAACCCCTTGATAAAGCCGTCTATCGATCATTTGAACACCACTGGGATGCAGAAGTTTTATCATTTATGGAACGAATCCCAAACAAAAAGCTCACCAAGGCACCGTTTAATGTTATTCTTTCAAATGTCTGGTCTAAATGCGTGACACATAGAAACATTACAAGCGGCTTTAAAGCCACTGGTTTGTATCCATTGAATCCACAGGCTATTTCAGAAACAGCTTTTGCTCCGTCTGTATTAACAGAAATTCCAGCTCCCGAAGCTGACAAATTTCAAGAAAAAAATTCGCAACCTCGCACCTCCCTCACGCCAATAACCCCAAGGCCTTCCACATCGGCAGCACAAGATGAAATAATTAATAGTACCAAAAACAAACTTCCTGGAACGACGTATGGCATGGTTTACGGTTCTAGTTCGGACGATGAAGAGGACAATGTACCACTAGCCCAACTAAAAAAAAAAGCATTTCAGGAGCTTATGCGTACTCCAGTAAAAAATACTGAAAAAACATCAATTTTAAGAAGATAATCTATTAATTATCGAGGAATAAAAAGTCACCAAAGAAACTGTTTGAAGAATATAGAAAAGAGAAAAAAGCAAAAAATGACGTCAACCTTCAAAGAAAGACGATAAAAAAATACCAAAAAAAAAACGATGCTAATTGGTACTGTCACGCTTGTGAGGAGGATAAAATGATCGACTAAGGCCCTATTCAAAATGCAACAGGTGGTATCATGAACAATGCGTCTGTTTGACAGCCGATGACGAAGATATTTTTGAGTGCCCTGACGGCTGTTATTTTTTATTGAGCAATCACGATTGCTTATTGCTTTCATTTGACTGTCTTTGGCGTTGTGGTTCCTTTTTCAGCTTGGACCAGGGCTGCAGCACCACTGTCCCCCGAAATCCACCTTTGCTGGGCGGTGGCGTCCATGTCCCACACACACGAACGCCTACACACACACACACGAACGCCTACACAGACACACACACACACACGAACTCCTACACGCACGTACACAACACTCACTCAC
Source organism: Uloborus diversus (assembly GCF_026930045.1). Classification (NCBI taxonomy): domain Eukaryota; kingdom Metazoa; phylum Arthropoda; class Arachnida; order Araneae; family Uloboridae; genus Uloborus; species Uloborus diversus. The sequence goes on from NC_072731.1 coordinate 249,579,233, forward strand.
ACACATGCATACATACACTTACGCACCCACACACATGCGCCTACACAAACACACACGCTCGTGATTGCGAAAAACATAATTTGAATTCAAGATGCCAAAAATTTAAATTAATTTTTTCATTTTTTTTTTTTTTTTGTTATTTTGAAGATTTTCAGCATGAGTAATGCTTAAGGATATTACAAATGATTTCAATTACCAATGTTAATAGCTTATTTTGATTATTTACGAGTGTTAAAATATTAGGCCTTATTACCCTACCGTAGTATAATAAGGCCTAATTGCAAGGTTTTTTTAAATAATTAATTTTATGTTTGTTTTCGGCAAGAAAGACCGTTTTTTGTTATTTTCGTGTAGTAATTGAATGGTACTTTAATTAAATTTGCAATTTGCTGATTCGGATCCTTTTCTTCCCATTTTATTCCAAATCTCCCTTAGGTAGGCCTTATTACCTGCACCTACCTTAGTTATTTTTAACAGGTTTTTAACATGTATCAGTGTATGTTTGAATCTTAAACTTGTGTTTTAGTTAATTAGGTTGTGTTTTGTGAATTTAATCTGAAATGCCGGTGGTAGAAATGCCGGAAATGCATTGAAATTTAGCATTTTTTTTTTTTTTTTTTTTTTGCAATTTTTATTGAGTAGAATCTTTACTAATAGTAAAGCTGAATGTCCCATAGTCAGTCAGGATCTCTGTGACACGCATAGCGCCTAGACCGTTCGACCGATTTTCATGAAATTTGGCACAAAGTTAGTTTGTAGCATGGGGGTGTGCACCTCGAAGAGATTTTTCAAAAATTCGATGTGGTTCTTTTTTATTAAAATTTTAAGAATAAAACTATCATAAGATGAACGAGTAAATTACGAAATTATCATAACGTGGAACCGTAACATGGGTACAAGCCGATTGGCAAAAAAAATTCACCATACATTATTTGTAAATATACAGGCGAACCAAAAGACCTTTTAATTTTTCTATTACGGGCAAAGCCGTGCGGATACCACTATTTTAGAATAAATGTTTAACACTGTATTTTATCTCTGAGCATTAAAAGCTTTGTTTGTTTGTTTTTTTTTTGTTTTTTTTTTTTTCCTTTCTCAATTATTCATCGGTCTAGTGCGTTATTTGTTTGCATGACCTTAGATAGGTAGGTCACGGTTAGAAAGCGAGAAACTCAGCAAGCACGTATGCACCTGACGCATTGAAAACAAATAACAGCTTTGGATACTAAAAAGAAAATGACACTGTGCTCAAACAATATTACTTTGCGGTTGAATGACATAGCTTTTGCCCATCCATACTTGTGATTTGTTCAAATAATATTGAATGCATGCTTCAAAGCCGAGGAAAATTAATTTTTAAACTGTGAATTAAAATAATAAATTTATGCATGCTTTCCATCGGAGATAAGTTTAAAACCTGAAATTTTGCTCTCTTAATCAGACCGCAAGCTTTTTTTTTTTAATATTTATTTTTTTAATTGAACATTTATAACAAAAAGCATCTGAAATCTTTCAGTTTCAAAATTTTTTATTCTATTAAAAATTAAAAAAAACTTCTTATGTGAGGGCTTTGAAATTCTAATCCGAAACCTTTTCGTGTGAAAAAAAAAGTAGTGTACAGTACCCGCCACTAATAAAATCACTGGATTATAAAACCAGCCGCTTTTAAAAATCAAGTCTGGAAGAACAGAATCATTGCAATACCAAAACATGTTAAAACCATCTTTTAATAAAACCACTATCGCCGTTTTATAAAATCAAACTTTTGGACATCATATGTAAAAAAATGTTAAAGAAGCACCAAGAAGTGAAGGAATTGTTCTCAGAAGATGAAGAATTCTCAGAGTCAAATTTGCCTCTTCAATAGATGTCAGAAAACTCTTGATAATGTACGATGCACTTTAGAGCAAAGAGGAAAATATAAATTTGAACGTTACAAAACACTTTGTAAACTCTCCAACGATATTGAATCTTTGCTCTCCCAATTATGTTAAGCACAAACAACAATACGCCTATATTTTCATATCCTTGTGCAAATAATAAAAGAATATATACCTCATGTTTAATTAAAATGATAACTGTATTTTGAAATATTTAAAACAGAAATAAATGAAGTAATTCAATTCATTTTTAGAGTATTTAAACTTCAAAACCTTCCATTTTTTGAATGTAGAGGTAAACCGGTTAATAAAATCAGCCGCTTTATAAAATCATATGTCCTCAGAACGAATGTGATTTTAATAAGCGGCGGACACTGTACTTACAATCTAACTTCAAACACTGATACACTAAGTAACTTCCTTTGTTTACGACTTATCTCGTTGAAGACTCATTTTCAGCAAAAGAAGAGCGTAAACTTTTCCTGGTACCAAGCTTTATACTTGTCGCAACCTACGCTGTTAGAAGTTATGCAAATATTTTCGCTAATTTTCAAATACAAAGTAAATTAATTGATTATTCTAAACAGTATGATAACTATATTCAGTAAATTACCGCCCATTAGCCAGGGCTAAAGCAGAAATACATGAATACACCGCCAGCTCAGTCATTTCCAGCCGAGTACTGTAGTTTCGTGCTTATTAGCACTCATCAGCCCGGCAAAGGAAAGTGACCGAGCTGAAGATGGAAAACCTCTTAAGGAAGCCAAGAGTGCCAAGCGAACTGGTAGCTAATATAGAAATTAGCAGACGAAGATGAGTGACCGAAGCAATGGTACGGTTCAACTCGAAGAGTTGCTTCTTCGAGTTGAACCGATCGTCTTCGAGTTAAACGGAATCATTGCATCGGTCACTCATCTGGTCTGCTAATTTCTATATTAGCTACCAGTTTGTTTGGCACTCTTGGCTTCCTTAAGAGGTTTTCCATCTTCAGCTCGGTCACTTTCCTATGCCGGACTGATGAGTGCTAATAAGAACGAAACTGCAGTCCTCGACTGGAAATGACTGAGCTGGTGGTGTATTTCAAGTATGATAGCAGGATAATTAGTCACTGTTGGTTATCTGTTTCGTCTTTATTGCCAATATTCTGCGTTGTAGTGCCGGCTGGTACCGGTAAATACAGCTTTGCGTAAATACTGGTGCCGGTAAATACAGCTTTGCGCACTCTCACTTGAATCTTTTGAAATCTTCCGTTCTTTCATTACTTTAAATTGAAAATCGTTCCTTATTCTCTGCTGAAGGAATACAACAACGCCCTTATTTCGATGAGTAATTGATTTCGATCGTTGTCAACATCATCTATACTGGTTCATTGTATTTTGCGTCGGTTAAAATCAAAGTGATCCACTTTGATTTTAACCGACATTCCCATTCTTTTAAATTGTTAAAACAAACGAAATGTATTGAAAATTTATAAAAAAAAAATAAAATTAGAAAATGTTAAAAAAAGATAAGTTTTACTGGAAAAGAGTTAAAGAAAACAGAAATTGAAGTCAAACATTTTTCAAGTAAAAAAATAAATAAATAAAATTAGTTTGAGACAAATGCAGTCTAGACAGAAATAAGAAAGACAACAAAATTCAGACGGGCAAAAAATACATAAAAGGAAATGATTTGAATTCATAAAATCAATGACAGAAATAAAAGAAAACTGAAATATTTTTTATCAGTTAATCTGAGGTTTTATTTTTCACAGAGGTACGGTTTCATAAGTGGACATTTAATCGAATAAGATTACAAGTGCTAAGAATATATCGGATGATCAAAATAAAATTCTAGAATTTTATGTATGTTGGCAGTGTAGAGGTAAATGAATGAACTCTCGTGCTTGTTTCAAATTCAAACGAAGTCGTTGAATTCAAACGAAGTCTAGATTAATTTACATTTTCCTCAAAAAGTTTTGTTCTTAATATTCGGTTCAAGACGTCAAGGTGTGATTTAGTGTGTGCCAGTTTCTACTTTTAGCTCAAAAACTGAGAGTATACAAATTCATAAATTTATGTGTTTGCCCCTTTTGATATGTACATTAGCTTGGTTCAAAGAAACTTTTTTTCAGCTAGAGTCCAGGACACCACCTATTTTTTTTAGACTAATAGTATTATGCTGAAAAAGTTTTAGCTTCTTACTCAAATTTTAAGAGGGTGCTCAATGACCCCTCCATTTAACATTAGCCGTAGCACAGAAAATTTTTCAAATTTAGAAACATTTAATTTCCCCAACTGCTTTTTTTTTGTAAATAATATTTTTTTTGCAATGTAAACGCATATTACTCGTGTATTTTATAATATGTAACATTGTTTTTTCAGTTCAATGTATTTTTTTTAAACTCCCCTCCCCATACTGATGAATATTGGGGATGGGGGTTGAGCACACTCTTTCAGTTAAAATAGGAAGCTAAACGTCTTCCAGTATATTGCTATCCACTAGTCTAAAAATATTGATAGGTGTCCTAGTGTCTAGGAGAACCTTTTTTTACATGTATTTTTGAACTACCCTAATGTACATGTACAACACGCAGCTAAAAACACTTAAAAAAATATTCTCCTAAAAGTTCAAAATAGTTACCTTGTTGTGGATGAGTTTTATCGAAAGAGAGTCTTTTCTTGAAGCTTTTTTTTTTCAGGCAGCACTTCTAGTTTCATATTTTTTCGTTGTTGCTGCTGCTGCTGTATTTGTTGCTGCATTTGTGCTTGAGTCTGGGCATGAGCTAGCTGAACAGCAGATTAGTGTAAGCCAAAGACAGTAACTTCTTTTCATTTCCACAGTTTTGTTAAATACTAGTGGTACCCGCACGGCTTTGCCCGTAGTTAAAAATTAAAAGGTCATACGGTTCGCCTGTATTTTTACATTTAATTAAAAATGGATGACGAATTTCTCGCCAATTGGCTATGTTTATTCGCTCTCCCATTCCACGTCATGATAACTTCGTAATTTACTCGTCCATTTCATGATAGTTTTGTTCTTAAAATTGAAATAGAAAAAGAACCACATCGAATTTTCGAAAAATCGTTTCGATGTGCACACCCCCCATGTTACAAACTAACTTTGTGCCAAATTTCATGAAAATCGGCTGAACGGTCTAGGCGCTATGCGCGTCACAGAGATCCGGACATCCAGACAGAGAGACTTTCATCTTTATTATTAGTAAAGATTTCATGAAAATCGGCCGAACAGTCCAGGCGCTATGCGCGTCACAGAGATCCAGACATCCAGACATCCTCCTGACATCCAGACAGACTTTCATCTTTATTATTAGTAAAGATTTCATGAAAATTTGCCGAACAGACCAGGCGCAATGCGCGTAAAAGAGATCCAGACATCCAGACATCCTCCTGACATCCAGACAGAGAGACTTTCATCTTTATTATTAGTAAAGTTTTCATGAAAATCGGCCGAACAGTCCAGGCGCTATGCGCGTCACAGAGATCCAGACATCCAGACATCCTCCTGACATCCAGACAGAGAGACTTTCTTCTTTATTATTAGTAAAGATTTCATGAAAATCGGTCGAACAGTCTAGGCGCTATGCGCGTCACAGAGATCCAGACATCCTCCTGACATCCAGACAGAGAGACTTTCTTCTTTATTATTAGTAAAGATTTCATGAAAATCGGCCGAACAGTCCAGGTGCAATGCGCGTAAAAGACATCCAGACATCCTCCTGACATCCAGATAGAGAGAGACTTTCAGCTTTATCATTAGTAAAGATAAAGAAGATGGGACTCAGCTACAGGCGTCCCTCGTATAACACGGTACTTCTGCAACACGGTTTCGATATTACACGGTATGAAACTTGAATTCATAAATACACGATTTTTATGTAACATGAATTTTAAAAGAAAGAATTCTTTTTTTTTTGTTCAATACACTGTTAAAAAATGTATGATAACAACTCTAACACGTTTTTGCTTTGTTTTTATGAAACTTTTACGAAAAATTGTTTGTCTTCCGCTCAAAAGTTTTGTTTCCCCGTATAACACTAACTTTCAACTTTTAAATACATACTTGATTTTTCTCATCATTGTTCTAAAAGCAAAAAGTGAATATTATTTTTTTTCCAATGCATTGTAAGAAAATTTGCAACTCCAATAAACTATAGGAGCGCTGCAGCCACTGTCTAATGGCGGATGAAAAAAGTAAAACAAACAAATGCTGTAACTTATAACTTGCTTTGAAGATTAGTGAATGACAGTAATTTGTCATTGTATTTGTAGGAAGCTTTCTTTTCTATTGTTCTGAAATTACATTACACTGTAAACTATCTGAAGTCTGTATTTACCCCGAAGAAAACACGTGGAATGGAATGTTTTACCTTTTTCGATAGTAGTGTTAATCACCGCAAGGTGGCGTATTCGATCACTGGGGATGCGAATAACATCAGGATTAAACATAAGCTAAATTTGCCAAACGATAAATGAAGAATTTAGTCGAAACAAAATATGAAATAAAATAAATAGAATGATTCTATTTATTTTATTCGCAACTCCAACGAACTATAGGGGGCACTGAAGTCACTGTCTAATGGCGGAATTGAAAACTACAACAAACGCACATGGTAACGAAGAAAATGCTGAAAGTGTTGTGATTTTTGTTCGTACGTATGATTTTTTCGCTTTATTCTTTTAAAATTAATTTTCAAAGTCTTGTGGATATTCTGGCCCACGTAGAAAGAAATGAGAATTCAAGAAGCATTACTAAACGTCAAAGATTCATGCAAACTACGTAGTTCGTAGTTCTAAGCAGCTATTTCCACGATGTTGAATTCGATATTTATCAATTCTTGATAAAACTAAATAATATAACTGTGGCCTGACAAGAATAACAATTAATGATAGAAAATTCAATGTGACATTACAAATTGTTATCGAAAGAAGATGATACTTTTTTGCCTTGCTTGGCTAGCGCTTATTTTTTTTTCCATTTGTAGTTGAGTTATTTCTCTCGAATTCCCGAATCGGTTCATTTAAAAAATTTTCTGTTTCGATTTTTCTAATTTCTGAGTTACGATTTAATTGTGTCATGTTATGCAAATCATCAACAAAATTCTCACGGATATATGGTGGTAGTTTTCTTTTCAGTTGATTGACCATTATTTCCTTTCACTTATCGAATTCTGTAATCTTACTACCATTTTATTCCACTCATGATAAAAATTAAAAATGGTTTAACTAAAAACGCGAAATCTCGCCAAGGCTACTTTGCTCGCACAATACTAAAAATTAATAACCCTAAACAAATTTGGCGAAACCTTTCAGCTGAGAATAAAAGGAATAAAGTAAATTCTTTCTCGGTTATTCATTTTGTTCTACGATAATATATTCAAGAAAATATTTTGCATACTGTCCATTCCAACTAAATGCTGCTGTAAAATATGGTAAGTTTAATTAATTTAAGATTAAAAAAAACCCCATATTCTTACAAATTCATACAAAACAATAAAAAATTTTACCTGGTATAACGTTATCCAATTTTGTTAATCCAGAGTTTTCTTGTTTACGCTTCCACCATTTAATACTTTTTTGAAAGAAATAAGGAAAACTAACATTATTTTGAGAAGCTCGAGAATACTACTAAGGGACGAATTAATTTCTGTTGTTGAAGGCGTTCTTAGACATGTTGAATGCGTTACTCAGAACAAACTGACCGCGTTTACGTCAACAGACACACGTGATGCGCAACGTGGCAATGTTTTAGGTGCAGACGCAGTTTTATAAATCACCGCAAGGTAGCGTATTCGAGCGCTGGAGTTCCGAATTTCAAATTTTGTTTTGTTGTTGTTGCTCAGACGAACTTTTTTGCTGCAGAAAAGAGCTGATATTTTTTCAATTAGAATGCGTTTTGTTCTTAGTATAGAAAGAAAAGTGGATTAAGTTTCTTCCTGTTGTGCATAACAGTTTTCATTTAAGGTATGTGAAATGATTAAGTTTTATCGTTTATAACAACTCTTATTTTTAAATCAGTGGGTCTTTGTATGTTCTGGTTGCCAGTTTTCGTTGATATGTTCTATTGAGCCGAAATTTCATCTATTATAAAATTTGCACTTAATGTATGTTTTTGATATAACACGGTACACATTCCTTGATTTACGTTATTTCAAGGTCTCGTGTAACACGGTTTCAATATAACACGAAACATATTGACATAATTTTTAATATGTACGTGATTAATTAGGTTAAAATATGAGTTAAAAAAATTTATAAAAAAAAGTCTCGTATATTACGGTTTCGATACGACACGGAACGAATTAACAGTGTTATACGAGGGATACCCCTGTAACCCTGTAATTGATATTTTAAAATAAGGGTGGCAGGAGGGAGAATCGCGGGTTGATGAAAAAAACACTAGTTGATCATTGTTTAACCCATTAAAAGAATATATTCGAATTTTGTACTTCAATCAAAACTAGATAACACCATTGATTCTCAACAGTATTATTAAACAAACTGATGTGTGCATCACATGACTTCCTTTTACACCAATTTAATGTCATCTCCTCATTAGTGGCAATTTTAAAGTGATTCAATAATTTACTTTCTTAATTTGATCAACAGTGGCCAAATTGAAACAGATTTAAAAAAAAAGTTGGCGGCAGAACTTGGCGACCAAAAGCCTGGCGATATATTGTCAAGTGTCCACCAAATTATAACACCACTTGAGTTTACATCGAAATTAACAATGATTTACCCCCAAAAAGGGGCAAAAGATCCCTTTAGAAACACCCGAATGCAACCAAAAGGAGAGGTGCACAACTAGACCCCACTAGGAATCTACGTACCAAATTTCAACTTTCTAGGACTTACTGTTCTTGAGTTATGCGACATACATACGCACATACGTACATACAGACGTCACGAGAAAATTCGTTGTAGTTAACTCGGGAATCGTCATTATGGATATTTCGCGTGTCTATACGTTCTTAGGCACTTATCCACGTGTGGTCGAGTCGAAAAAAAAAAAAAAAACTCAATATTCATTCGAGGGTGAGTAAAATGGAAATTAAGGCCGATTTTTGAGAGAAATTTTTTTCACGAATACAATACTTCCTTTTTTGTGAAAGTAAGTAAAAAATGATAGTAATAACGATAATATATTAATTTCTCTCTCAATTCTTTCCCTCATTTCTTGATCAATGTCCTTGATTTACCCATCTTTTTAAAGCTTATCGTGCCGGCTAACGACGAAAAATCCACTCACTTTCTAAAAATATGTTTTTTACGTCCAAAAAAACCTGTTTAAAAGCACCGGATTGAGTTTTTCGGTTAAATTTATAAGTTTACTTTGTGCTATATAACTGACAGAGCTGAGGGCTCAATCGATAGAGGGTTCGGCTGTTAACCAGCTGTACTGAAGTTCTGGTCCCGGCTTGACGATCTGCCGGCACCGAAAAATTAGACCATTTTCACGTATTGCATACACTTAACGTACGATAAATAACAGAAGTGAAGTAATAAAATATATGAGACGGGAACGCTCCTGCTGTTGCGAAAACTTGATGCAACCTGTAGCTAAATTGACTTTTAATCATAAGTTTTTGTTTTTATTTTTATTTATTTATTTTTTTAAAGCATTGGTTCCGCTCAGAATACTAAAGCATAATGTGAGCATACATAAAAGTATAAGGTTTAAGATTTCAGACTTGAAGCTAATTCTTTTTTGCGCAGAAAAAATATTTTTTTCTTTGTATGCTGAAATGCGATTCTTCTAACGACGGTTTTTTGACCTTTTCATTGCCATTAAAAAATCGAATAGAGGCGTCCCTCGTATAACACGGTACTTCTACAACACGGTGTCGATGTTACACGGTACCAAATCTGCGATTATTATAACACGGTTTCGATGTTACACGGTGCGAAATTTGAACTTAATACGTCATGGTTTTGATATAACTCGAATGTTATGTTTATAAAAAAATAGAACTTCTCATTTATGTTTAATAAATTCTGTTAATGATTGATAACTCTAATAAGTTTTCACTTCGTTTTTATGAAACTTGGTTTCGATACAACACGGTACACATCCCATGATTTACATTATTTCTAAATCTCGTATAACACGGTTTCGATATTACACGGTACATCTCAACCTGATTTTTCTCATGCACATACATAATTAGTAATAACCAGTTTTTCTCAACACTAGTGCGGCAAACTGGCACCGTCGGAAAATTTGTGGTCTTCGTAAGTTTTTATCAATTGAAAAAAAAAAAAATAAAAAAATTGATTAAATAAATAAATAAATATCAATAGATACTTTTTTCACTATTTTTTTTCGTTTATGTTTTTGATAATTTTTCAAAATTTTCCGTCATTCTTCCCAAAAGGTTTCTTTACTAATCCTCATATATATCATAGTCAATTATCGAGTAACGCTCCTGACGTCATCAACAAGGAAACTCGCTCCACGGCATGATAATTTGATAATATGTTTTGGTAATGTTTAACATGTTAATGTAAGGAAAGGCTTTATTGTGACAAGGCTGAACTGGATCCAGTAACTTAACTGTTTTACTGGTAAGATTGTGTCATTTTAGGGGAATGAAGAAACGAGAAAGTGGTCAACAATAAAAGCTGTGCACGGACTGGGTTAAGTCACTGGAGTTAAGGTTAAAATTTCAACCATCAAACTATCACCAAACAGGCAATTGCTTCGTTCAAATGTAGAAACAATTTTCACCCGTCATATCTTGACGGGCTATTTTCTAGTTAATAATAGTTGCAATAATTCTTTATCTTAACATTTAAATATTGTAATTGATTAATATAGAAAATTTTACAATTAACTCATGAAACGGATCCACAATACTTTTTAGTTTTACAGTACAGTAGTTTTATTTATTTATTTATTTATTTTGGTTGTGTGTATAAAAAAAATCATTGAAAAATTTTTACTGGGTCGCAGGTCAAAAAAGTGAAAAATGCTGGGTTAGAGGAAGTCATTTGAAATTACTAGGTCTCTTTCACATTTTATATTCTCCAAGTTTTTATAGAACTTAAGATTTCAAGTCGTTAAAAATGTTTTAATGTTAAAAAAAAAAAAAAAATCACTCATGTTAGTATTATCTTATTGTATATTTTCGAATATGAACTTGAGAAATATTTCAGTTTTGTCTTATTTGACTAATTTGATGCATCGGTAAATTTTGAAATCAGTATTAGGAGCTGTTTAATCCGGACAAATTGGAACTGGAATAAGTGCGAACAATCAAATCGTTCGAATCATAGAACACAGGACATATTTTACTTTTCACATGTCCTGTACGCATAACAACAGCTTAAATGTGGCTATTATGGATCATAAGTGCCACAAGTAAGAGAGAGAAGAGCTTTGCATTGTAGAATATTGTTTATTTAATTAAAACTATACATATATATATATATATATATATATATATATATAGAATATCAAGAGTATTATAGTAGGAAATAAAACGATACCAATAAACACAGACGATACAATTCAGTACCAGACTACGGTGCATGATAAGTTAATCATGCAAAGTTTTCAAAATTAAAAAAAAGTCGATCACTTTCTTCTGAACGAAAGATGAAGGTTTTTTTTTTTTTTTTTTTTTTTTTTGGCTGCTGAGACTCGAATTTGGGAGCATGAATTTCATTTTGGCGGCTTTCGGACTGTAGAGCGGCCGGATTACTGGGGCTCGGATTTAAGAGGTTCTTTTGCATTCAGTTTGGAAATACGGAGAAGAGAAAATATTATTTCATTCACTTCTCGGGACAGTGTTTTATATCTTATGCCAAAAAATATTTGTTTTCCCTAATCCATTTGTTTCATCTGTCGAATTCTTAGATAGCTAATGATCGCAAATCTTCAACTCGTGTGAGCAGCACGCGTTGGAGCATGCGCAAACGTCATGAGACAACTATCAATCGTAATGAGTTTTTGTTTCTCTTGCCTCGGAAGGAAGAATGGCGTCCTTCTTGTTATTCAAGAAGCAATTTGCCACGCTTTCTGGACATTTACGGTACAGAGCCCTTTTGACAGATGACATTTGTTTGTTTGCTTCTGCGTTGTTTAGGAACCTGGCGTTTTGTCGCCGATAATATGTCACGAGAAAAAATTGTGTAACGGTCATGTGTTCTGGAAGACTTTCGTGTTATAAGCGAATGTGTAATTACTCTAGAGGTACCTGTCACGAAATGAACATCTTTAGCAAATGATTGTGTTTTAAATGTAATACTTAAAAAAACAAAATTTCTTATAAAAATAATTCAAGATGTTATAAAAATAAAAAATAGAAACTGAAAGTAAAAGAACTTTATTGTTACTTAATAGATGAGCAGCGATAGACCTACTGCGAACCAACTGAAACTTATCATCTGAGCCGAGGCCTTCGAGATAGGAAGGCCATCCAACTAGCAAATGACGTCATCGTTAGTCGATCCACAATGATATTGGGAAGTGAGCTCTTCGATTAGTATTTTGGTTTAATTAAACTATTTGGTTTATTTATTATTGTCTTCTATTATTTTAGTAGCATTAAAACTTCTACTTTTTCATTAGAAAACATAAAAAGGAACCAATAATCATACATTAAAAAATACACTGAGCTTAATTCATAGTATTTCACATAAAAACATTTATAAGTCTTACAAAGTATTCAAATAACTAAACACGATTTTATTTTACAATCTTGTAAAAACGAAGTGATAAATAAACAGTTTTATTTTTCATTTGAAAATTTTTTTAACACTAATCGCATTTTAACTACTCGTATATTGTATTGAAACATTAAGTCTTAAGAAGTATTCAAATAAATAGATGAACTTTCATTTTACAATTACATCAAAACAAAAAATAATTTTACCATTGTATTTGAATAAGAATAAAATGAAATTTTAAAATATAAATAAACATTTTTACTAAAGTAAACGGGGAATATAACTGCAATACGTTTCAAAGACATAACATCAACTTAAAATACATAATACCAGATTATTAATGTTAACTTAGCTTAGCAAATTTATACTTTTAAAAAGACATGAATGTTTGGGTGCCATCCCCCAAAGTAAACGGTGCCCTACCTCCTTCAATTATGAAAACTTCAAGAAAAATACCCTATAAACATCTTCCCCATCTCCCTTAAAATTTCAAGGGCACAGTTATTTATAACTATAGCCGTTGAAAAGCTATCATTATTATGAGACTATGATTCCTACCCCTCCCCCCTTCGGTGGGCACTCTCGAAAAGTTACACAGGAATTCAACTTTAAAAACGTTAAGTAAAGAATGAATTATACAAGATCATGAATACTGTATGTTGTACATCAAAAAATGTATTCAATATCAAAGCAGCCTTTTTTTTTGGAATTTGGCTACTTTTCCATTTTTAGCTTTTTCTGATGCTAATGATTCTTGTGTGTGTGTGGGGGGGGGGGGGCTTTAATAGTTCATCATTTTAGGCTTTTGAAAAATTATTTTAAAGAGCATTAATTGATGACAAAGTAACCTTTTTCAAAAAACTTCTCATAGAATGACCATTTTAACAACTTTCTTCAATACTTAAAACTTCATATATGTTAAATTTAGATCAACATTTTTCTGAGTAGGCTCTTTTAGGAATTCAGTGTGACATTATTGTGACAGGGGGAAGGGAAAGGATAACAAGAAGTGTGACATCACGCGTTGTTTATAACAATATGCTCATGCTGAACAGCGTTACATGTAACAAGGAGGGAGGGGGGGGGGGATTTGTTCAAAATTTTGCAACATCCTTTATGGACAGCCCCTTAATTCAATTTATATTACAATTTCAGAGTTCCTGAAAGCTTATTAACAAAAAACCCCAAGGAGTTCAAAATTATATAGTTCAAGACATTTTGCCTTTTTTAAGCATAACAAACAATCATAGAGCATTTGGCAAAAACACGTTGTGTATCCACTGCTCAAAAGTAATCTTTCGCAAGCCCAGAAATCATGAATACCGTTAACTCAACCACAATTTGTACATAAATATCTTAAAACTTAAAGACAACAGTGCAAAAAAAAACATATTTTTTTTTAGTTTGCGCACAGAACCAGCTTGTTTGAATAACATTGCAGGGGCGTAGTTGGGGGAAAATGTTTAAGTATCGAACCCACGACCTCCGGCGTTCAAAGCTAATCTTCCTACCTCAGAACTACGGAAGCCCATCAAGGAATGTTTTTTGATCAAAATAACACATGCTAGCGTATGAAACAATTTAATCGAAACCGAAAATATAAGATTAGTTCAGTTAAAAGCCTGTTTCAAAAAACTTGTTTACATATTAACTGAATATCAACACCAAGTTACGTTGCTTCTGATAGCAACAAGTATATTCGCAGAAAATTTTGACATATGTATATTGTCAGCTTGGAAAATCCATTTCGAATAAATGCGTGTACAAGGTTGAAAAAATAAAGAAATAAAAAGTTGCAAGTTAACCGTTTCAAATATTAAAGCAGTATGCTGAAATTACAAATTACAGACAAAGATATCAGAAAGGAAACTGACAATTGTTTGTGTAATGGAGGAAAAGTTAAGTAACCTTAACTGCATGAATTCTAATGGATAAAATGTTAATTTATTTATCTGAGAAAAGTACTTACCTCCGAACTTTAAAATTTATTCCATGAGGCGCCCGATTTTTTTCTTCGCATGCAGGTTGTTCGGTAGCGCAAATCGCTGACTCACTCAGCAGACACTCAGACACTTACAAGACTAATTATATATATATATATATATATATATATATATATATATATATATATATATATATATATATATATATATATATTTAATTGCCTCTACATTCCGGTACGTTTAAAGGATGAGATAAATTCAAGAGTATTGTGTTCAAGAATGTGCATCCGAAGTTACATATTTCCTATTTCATCTATTTCAACCAGAGCAAGCAGCACTCTATTTGCTTGAAACTGCACTGCTTTCAAAGTTTCGCGCCAAGTTCAAAGATCGACGACTGGTGGCGTAACGAAGCGGGGGGGAGGGGAGTTGTCTGGTCTGTTATCACGTGGGTCTCGTCTGAGCTTACTGTTTGACCACGGATTGTATGTAATTTGGCAATCGGCCAAGGAATGACGATTCTATTTGAATGAATCTAGCAGGAGAGAAGGAAAAATAGCGATGGGGTATTGATACACGCGTTTTATGATGTCACTAATGTGCCTTATTCATTTATTAAATACTCTAAAACAAAATGAGGGGAAACGAAAATAGTTACTATGGAAACAACAAAAAAAGAAAAAAAAATGTTTTCATGTCGTTCGGGAATGGAAAAGCAAAATGGTAAGCTCAAAACTATGTTGTGGATAAATAAATCAATTAATTTTTATAGCGAGAATATACATCGAATATACTTTAGGTTAAAAAAATATTGCCGTGAGCAAATTTTCATTTTTACAAAACTGGGGCTAAATAATATAGAGGCAAAAGTGTACTTCCATAACAAACCAACTAATAACCCTATAAACTAATAGATGCGTCCATTTCTGCCTATAAACCGGATATTAGCCTTTCCAATTAATCGATGGTCAAAAAGTAATTATCGTCCACGACATTTATTTCAATTGAAATTTTAGTAAGCTTCTTTGGGTAACAACACTTAATATAATCTGGACAGACGGAACATTTTGCTGATTTTATCAAACAGTAAACGAAAAAAAAAAGGAACCTTAACTGGAATTAGCAGTTAAGGAAGAAATATAGAAAAATATTTTCAATTATAGTAAATCATTATCTTTTAAATGAGCTTACAATTTTAACAATAGAACTCATAATAAATATTCAATTACAAGGGAAAAAAATTAGAAATATGCTATTTAACAGAAAAGCATTAAGATTGTATGTATGTACAGTGCAGTAAGCTTGTATGCATAAATGAAAAGGGGAGGGGGGAATGGGACGTTTTTATCATTGACAGTTTGGCGAAAAGCGTGTCTACTAATTGATTGAAATTCTTTAAATTTTCAATGTAGAGTTTCTTTTTTTTTCTTTTACATACTCTTTCTGTCATAGGAAACGTTTGACGCATAAAATAGTTATATTTCTTACATTTAAAATACAGAGTACTAGAAAGAAATTTATAATTTGGTTTAGTTGTGTATTGCTTCTAGTCGAAAAGAAGAGAAAGAAAAAAAAAACTGCTCTAAAGAATTTAAATACAGAGTTTTAACAGTTTACTATCTTAAAAATAATATTTCAAATACATCTCAAAATGTGCAACTATGATAATAAATAATATTTCATTATAATTAAAATAAATTTTATTAACAGACTAAAAAAGAGCTTCAAGGCGTGGACGCAGTTATTCCAGAATAAAATATAATTTTGTTCCTAGACATTCATTTAAAAAAAAAAAAAATCTAATCAAATGTAAGAAAAACACGAAGATTTTTTCAAACCAATATTAAGATTTTTCTTTTTCTTCTAAGCAGCACGATATTTTATACTTATTTCTGCTCGCAACCTTGTAGACTAGAACAGTTTTTAGTTAAAATACATGATTCATGTCGTACTACTCTACCAGCCGTTTGGACTAAATAATAAGAATTGATTTCCCCTTTAGTTTAGTCGGATAGCGACTAAACGATCCTTTTCCCTAAATGACTAAACGCTAGTCGAGATTTGTATGTACAACATGCTTCATCATATCTAATAGTTCAATATGGAGACACTTGTAGTTAAATTAATAAATATATCTTTCTTTCTAATGCGTACTGTGTTAGACTATTTAGTCTTTTGATGACCTACAGTGCTGGTAAAAAAATTGCATCACCCTTGCACTTTCAGAAACAATGGGAGTATGTGAGAAGTTTTGGTCGACCGATTAACGATGAATGTACGTGAAATTCTGCAAAACTTAAGAAATAAACATTTAACAGCAGGAATTCGATAATTGTTTACGCAGATCGGGGATGTTTCCGCGGCAAGGTAAACTGCTGACCCCATGCTCATTTTTCCATTTCTGAACCTGTGTGTGAGTTTAGAGAAAAAAAAATTACTTAACCCCATGTCAATTTAAGTCTAATGGCAGGATAAAGGTTTCTAAATTGTTACTTACCAGTTTTGCCCTATGGCACGGAGCAGAATCATCCTGGAAAATGACGTTTGGAGCTGAAGTAAAGTGATAGTAGGAAGCAATTTCTCCTCCACAAAACGCCAATATACAACTGAGCGTTTACTGTTCCTTGCACAAAGCGAAGCCCACCGACTCCTTGATCAGAAATACATCCCCAAATCATCTGGGATACGGGATGCTTGACTGTGTGTTGAATGCAGTCGGGATGATATTCCACTCCTTTGCGGCGCGGGTGATGCATTATTTTCTTACCACCACTGTAGTACCATCCCCTGACACGGCATCCAGTTTCTCATGTACCACCATTAAGGCGTGAATGTCAATGGCACTGATAAATTTGAAGTCCATTTTCCCTCCAGATGGAGGCACCTAGGCTCTCTTCAATGCGAAATTGTAGTGAGTATTTATTTTACCGAGCGCATTCAAAGCCAAACCCACGGGGGTATACCCACGGGGTCTTTAATTTGTCCCGTAATCGTACGACGGAACTGACGATTTTCTGCACCTCGAAAACCCCACGACTGGTAATGAACACAATTAAGAAAGATTAACGTAATAATTACTCTTCGTTGATTGGATGGGCAAGCTGGACCAATAAATCAGTCACAGATCTAAAATTTAATTCGGAACGGATTCCTCAGTAAACAGCCGTCCAACCCAATCCAATAGATTAACATTTAATATTTTATCAGCTAAGCAGAGTTCCCTTCGAATCCATAGTTGCTCTAAAACAGAAGGAAAGAGTTAATGTTCTTCCCGTGAACGTGATTTTCGAACATTTCTGGCAAAAATGAAAGATACGCCTCGGAAAAAGTTCCGGAAAAAATATCGAAACATATCAAACTTATTGAAAAAGAAAGAATGAACTGTTCTTCGTGAACTCTTTTTTCTTTTCTTCTGCAAAATGAGAACCAGTGAGCTGCTCTCAGATGTTCTGATTAAAACTTTTTCAACGATAATGTGTTCCAAAAATATCCAGGGTTATGTTTCAGGAAGATTTGAATTTCACAGTTCGTATGGATTTATTGATTTGACCCTTTTATGATACTAAGAAGTTTCTTGAAACAGTAGTTGTATTCTTTTGGGGGAAAACAATAAGATGGAGTAAGGCAGATTTTCATTCCTGTATTCAGGGGGGGCACCGAACTTAAATTTTTTGGAAGACGGAAATTCTCATTTTGCCGAATGGAACTCAAATTTCGCCTGATGACAATAATTGGGTCGATTCCAAAATTTCTAAAGTTTTTTTTTTTTTTATCTGAAAGAGAATGCTTAAAACATACGATTTAACAATTTTTTAAATAATTTGACTAAGTTCAACATTTTTAACAATTATTTTAATCATTGCGCAGATTCAATTTCCTTTTTTGCGCTTCTGCGCATGATATCACAAGTGATAAAATGCCATTCATTGATGCCATTAGCGCAGAGCGAAATATTTAATTCGTTTCTTTACTTACATGTACCGGCAACGATATGGTTGATAGCAAGTGTAGAACACAATATTTAATTCGCTTCTTAATTATCACTAGTTTTCGCCCAGTGGTCGAAATTCGATCATGTTCATTACTGAATATTCGAGAAAACTTGGGGGAATTTTCCTGTTTCTAACATTTTAATTTTTACTCTTATACATTCGTTTACTGTATATCTGGGAACATATAATTTTTACATGTACTCACAATACGAAAAAGTAATAATGTATTATAATTTTGCTTTCTGTATGAAGGACGGCATAGCCTATTAAAGCTTTTGCCCCCCCCCCCCCCCCAAAAAAAAGAAAAAAAACAATGGAACCAAATTTTTTTGCATGTTAATCTCAAAATAAATGAAGAAAGGGGATATTTCGATTATTGGGAAATTGGCGCGACCGTCAGATTTCTTGGCGGGAATAAGTATAGCATGTTGCCTTGTGATAACCCTATATATTTTTCTCTACTATTTGTTTACGTATGCAAAGGAAAAACATTTCTCGCTCCGGTATTGGTGCTAAAAAATTGAAGCCAATGGATAAAAATCGCTAATTTCCCAATTATCAAAATCCACTCGAATGAAATGAAATAATACCGCAAAACTCAGTTTATACGTAAAACTTCTGTATAAAAAAAACCTCTTATTAAAAGTCGACTATCATCGATTAACCTACCTTGACCTTTGCCATTAGAAGTGTAAAATTTTGAACAGTCAAATGAACCAACCCTACTTGCTGCATTAAAAAGTATCCACTCAAAAGCACAGGACATCGCATTAACAGTAAAATTTTAAAAAGTTTGTCTTGGTATTTTTTTTATGGTTAAGGGCCGTGCATAACTGATATCACACTTTTTTTTCGACATATTTGAACCCTCCCCCCCCCCTTTGTCACAAAGTTTCACACTTCACTATACCCCTTCTCTCTTTGGCATATGTTACGCTGTTTTTCATAAACATTCTTATTGGAAAAAAACGCGATGTCACATTCTCCCCATGTATGTCTCTTTTGTAATTTTTTCCTTTCCCTTGGAACTTTTTTTTTTTTTTTTTTTTTGCATGTAGTTTTGAACCACCCGAGTGTTCATATTACAAGGTGTTCAGAGTACAGAGATGTCAGTCTATGCTAAGTCTATGAAGTTTCACCGGGACCATCAAAACGCGTTCAGAATACCGGGTTTTTCACATTAGGGAGTGTTCAGATAGAGAAAGTCCACTAAATGTTTTGCGCATAAAGAGAGAGTAGCCTATATTTACCGATAATCTGCTTTAAATTATCTACCAATTATTTAGCTAAATTATCTACCGATACTTTATAGATTATGTACCGATAATCTATAAAGCTTGAGGTTCAAATGTAACAACTATTTTAAACAAGTAAGTTGCGGAAAAAAAAGCTTTTAAAAACGCTTTTAAACTAATGACTTGACTGAAATCGAAGCAATCTTCGAAAACCTGAATTTTTTGAAAAGTTTCAACTGCGTTAACATCAACTGTATACTTGCTTAGTTAAGCCTTAAAATTAGTTTTTAACTTTATTAAAAAAATTTACTTTGTAATTACTATTTTTTATAGAATATTTTATAATAATAAAAAACTATTATTATTGTGTTTTGGCAACGACTAAAGAAACGAGTCGGTAGGTCTTATGATAGAGAAAGAAATAGTTTTAAAACGTATTAAACATATTTTTTTTTAAACATTGAAGCATTTGCCATTTTCAACTCAGTCTATGATTATGCATGGAAAATATACGTATAAATATATTCTTCTCAAACACCTCTTTCACGCCCTGAACGTCTCGCAAAAATGAGTGAAATTTCGTTCACTCAATTCTATACATTTTTTTTGCACTCATATAAACCCCTTCTGACAGGTTTCACACCGGGTTCTATCGATCAACCTATCAAAAAACTCCGGCCACTCGAAAACATCTAAATCTTTTTTCGCCATTTTCGAAGGTTTCCTTCCGACCATGGGAAGAATAGGGATTTTCAAATACGACGGGGGTGACAGCTGGAAAGGCTGAGTAAAACGTGCTGACATATTTGGGTTGTAGACGTTGTGACAAGCGTCGTAGTCACTGCAAGTCATGTTATTCAGTTTGGAACAGCATAAAAAAACATTAAAAAAAAAAAAAACTACTCATCTAGGAAAACGTTGAGCCACAAAAAATTTCACTATTTTAAACTTATATTTTAATAACTTTATTATGTTTGTTTGTATAACACCGAGCATGGCCGCACTTGATTCGCTTACGCTTATAGGCAGTGACAATCACTGAAATTTATGGCAACAAAGAGGGCGCAACAAGCAATCCCTGTTTTCCATTTTTACAATCAAAATTTCCAATCCCTGTCCAATAACAAATAAACAAACTTTGAAACCTTGCCGTTGATTGGTGGTTACCCAGGATTGGGTTCAGCTCCTCTTGCGGTGAAAATGGGCGACGTATGAAGTTTCGCATTTTTCTAGAATTTCAAGAGCAGATCATTTTAGGCTACTAGTCGCATCGGTTTAATACAGAAAAGTCATAAATTGTCTAGGCCCTTAAGCGTAAGCGAATCAAGTGCGGCCATGCACGGAGGAAACGCTCCTAAAGTACAATAAAACCTGTGAAGTTGACCACCCTTGTAAGTTGATAACCTTTCTAAGTTGACCGCTATTTTCAGGCACTGAATTAGATCTGTATCATATAATTCAACCTCTATAAGTTGACCACCTGCGATGAGAGTTTTGGTCATTAGAATTGAAAAAGATTAGTTTGGTTGACATATTTTGAGTATTGAGAGAAGAGAAAAACACTTTAGAGATTTTATGAAATTAAATGTAAGTTATTGAGTTTTATTTTGAGAAAGTTTCGAGTTTTGAGCATTAGTTAGTCAAAGTTGGCATGAAATTATGCCTTGTGTAAATATTGTCTTGTTATGTGCTGTGTCCTGTGAATAAATGTGTTTGTGCGATATGTGTTTCGAAGGTACTGATTTTAAGTCCGATTAGAGATTTTCGGATAACGCTGTTAAAAATGAACCGAGTTGACTACCTACTACTGTTTGACCACGGATTGTATGTAATCTGGCAATCTGCCAAATAAAATAAGGGAAAACAAAAGTAGTTACCATGGAAACAACAAAAATAAAATAAAATATTTTCATTTCGTTCAGGAATGTAAAAGCAAAATGGTAAGCTGAAAATCTTCGTTGTGAATAAATAAATCAATTAACTTTTGCCGTGAGAATATAAATCGAATATACTTTAGATTTAAAAAATGTTGCTGTGAGCAAATTTTCATTTTTACAAAACTAAGGCTAAATAATGTAGATGCAAAAGTGCACATCTGAAACAAACCAATTAACACCCCTATAAACTAACAGATACGTCCATTTCCACCTATAAACCGGATATTAGCCTTTCCATTTAATCGATGGTCAGACAGTATCGTATATCAGTATATCAGTATACTACACAGACAACTCGTGTGTAGAGCGAACGCTTGGCAATGTCGTGATGAGTTGCATCAACTTCAAAAGTCGATTCAGCCTGTTATATATAACCTGTTGAAAAATATACCTGATATTAGCATGCAGCAGCAGCATTTGCAACATTCGATTAGCAACTGTTTCAACTAAATTTAGGCAATCGTCAGTATTACCTATTAAAGAATATCAAATATTAGCCAGCAGCAATAACATTTGCAACCCATTCTGTAAGTAACTCCTTTCAAATACATTTCACTATTCCGCAGTATAACCTGTTGAAAAATATACCAAATATTTTCCTGCAGTAGTAACAGTCGCAATATTCTCTTAGCAATGGGGTTGTTTCCTTCAGTCAAGGTAGTACTTTTTGTCACTGAAATTGATAGAATAAGCAAAAAAAAAAAAAAAAATAATAATAATAACATGGACTCAGAAAATACTTTCATATTCCCAACAGTTATTTTTTAATTAATGTTTTAAAATGTCCGATTTTTGAAACATGGCGTTGTCTTGATGAAGTCACAAATGATGCACTTTGGCGCATCTTTCTTCCGCGATTCCACGTTATGATAACCAAGAAGCGAATTAAAATTCCTATTCCTATTCAGAGTCACAACTGACTACAACTGTATTTATGTCGAGGAATGCATACTAAGTGCCTTGCCTCCATTATTTTATATACCTATAGATGGCAGCACCATCACCGGATCGAACAGTTAATGAGAATTTAGAACTAGTCCAGGAGCTAATAGCCACCTGGTGCTAGCACCCCCAGAGGTATCGTTTCACTTGGAGGACATTGAGACCACGAGCATATTTAACGTCGCCCAGTCCCCTTTAATGACGACGGTGGGTCTTCGACCATCGAGGTTCGAACCCAGGACCCTCCGGCCCCGAATCCGACACTCTACCGATCGGGCTACCACGGCCCCGAATTAAAATTGCGCTCTACGCTTGCTATCAACCCTATCGTTGCCAATACACGTGAGTAAAGATGCGAATTAAATATTTTGCTCTGTGAATGGCAACACTGAATGGCATTTCATCATTTGTGATGTCACCGGACAGAAGCATAAACATTAAAAGCGCGCCGATTTAAGTAATTTTTTAAAAATATTAAACTTAAACGAATTATTTTAAAAATTTTCAGATCCTTTGTTTTTAAACATGCTCTTTCAGAAAAAAAAACTTTTAAAATTTTGGAAACGACCCCATTGTTTCAAATAAATTCCTCATTTTTTGGTAAGAGAAAATTAAATGTCTACATTATATTAAACATAGGTACGTTGCTAGAAACTTTTCGGCTTGTTTTAAGTGCTGTTTATCGATTTATATCTTCACCTACACGTGGGAAATTTTCGATATGTTTTAAAGTGCTTAAAATCCAATGCATTTGTGCACTCGATCCGTTAAGTATATTGTACCAACGGTGAAAATAAAATCTGAAATCTTGATTCGAAAATGCTTTTTGAAATGAATGAAATTTAATACCAAAAATATATCTGTAGCTTCACTTATTATTCTCATTACCTCCCACATTTTTAGCGTGCTTTCCGTAAAAGTAAAACAAAGAAGAAAAAAGCATGAAAGAAGGTTTAATGCATCTTTAAAATATCGCAAAAATAAATAAATAACTAAAATAACATAAAGCAAAAAAAAATATATTTTTTAAATAAATAAAAAATAAAAATAAGAACACAATGAAATAAGTATCAAAAAATTCAAAATAGGGAAATGAGATGAAGAATATGTGTGTCTGTCGGTGTGTCTGTCAGTCGGTCTGCCTATTAATGATAACAAACATTTAGCGTATTGAGGTTGCTTTCTTCAGTCAAAAGTACTACTTCTAGTCACTGAAATTGATAGAATAAGCAAAAAAAAAAAAAAAAAATCATGGTCCCAGAAAATACTTTTATTTTTCCAACAGTTATTTGTTAATTAATTTTTTTAAATGTCCGGTTTTTCAAACGAGTCGTGGTCTTTATGACGTCACAAATGATGCACTTTGGTGCATCTTTCTACCGCGTTTCCACGTTATGATAATCAAGAAGCGAATTAAATATTGCGCTCTACGCTTGCTATCAACCAAATCGTTGCCAATATACGTGAGTAAAGATGCGAATTAAATATTTTGCTCTGTGAATGGCAACACTGAATGGCATTTCATCATTTGTGATGTCATCGACAGAAGCGTAAACAATAAAGCGAACCGATTAAAGTAATTTTTTAAAAATATTAACCTTAAAGAAATTATTTAAAAAATGGTCAGATCCTATGTATTTAAGCATGCTCTTTCAGAAAAATATACTTTAAAATTTTGGAAACAACCCCATTGGCTGAGTAATACCAGCTAACACCACTGAATATATACATATATATATACACTAGCAAAAATACCCGGCGTTGCCTGGGTCAGTAATAATTGTGAGATACTATCTCTACTTTCATTCGTTTTCTGTTTTAACTGAAAGAACTCAAAACACACTACTTTGACGTGATTAAAAATCGAGCTTCTTCCTTACCTATAAAAGTAAAATAGCAATAAGTATAAGGAACGAAATAGTATTCAGTTAGAAACAAAAGCACGACATTTAAGTATATAAAAATTTGAAGAATTTTCAAAATATGAACTAACAAAAACAAAGATCACTAAAACAACCGCTCGCGTAATTTATTTAAATTAAATAGTACACACCCACACACACACACACAAAAAAAAAAAAAAAAAAACCTGTATATCATATTTCTCTAAGTGTGCAAAAAGTAGAGTTTCCAAACATTTAAATGACTTTAAACTTATATTTGCTAGAAGCTTTGATTCAAAATTTTCATTATGATTACTATTAATATTACTGTTGTAAGGCAACGAATTTTTGTAACAATGGGTTTTATATTTAATCATTTAATGGGGAAATTACACGGAATTAACTGTTTTCCATCATAATTTTTTTAAACTAAGTTTTTTAGAAATAAATTATAGCCTATGTTGCTTCCTGATAATGTAGCTGTCTGTGGTGGTGAGAAAATGGTTAAAATCGGTCCAGTAGTTTTGAAGCTTACCCCGGACATACTTACATACAGAAGTAGCAATTTATGTATATAGATTATATATATGAGGATAAAAATCCTAAGAAAGCAATAAATGTCATGTTTGCTCCAGAAAAGCTTTGATTCAAAATTTTCATTATAATTTCTATTAATATTGCTGTTGCAAGGCAACGAATTTTTGTAACAATGGGATTTATATTTAATCACTTAATGGGGAAATTACACGAAATTTACTGTTTTCCATCACAACTTTTTTAAACTAAGTTTTTTAGAAATAATATTATAGCCTATGTTGCTTCCTGATAATGTAGCTATCTATGGTGAAAAAATGATTAAAATCGGTCCAGTAGTTTTGAAGCTTATCCCGCACATACATACATACATACAGAAGTAGCCATTTATGCATATAGATTATATATATGAGGATAAAAATCCTAATAAAGCAATAAATGTCATGTTTGCTCCAGAAAAGCTTTGATTCAAAATTTTCATTATGATTACTATTAATATTGCTGTTGCAAGGCAACGAATTTTTGTAACAATTTTTTTTATATTTAATCATTTAATGGGGAAATTACACGAAATTTACTGTTTTCCATCATAACTTTTTTAAACTAAGTTGTTTAGAAATAATATTGTAGCCTATGTTGCTTCCTGATAATGTAGCTATATATGGTGAAAAAATGGTTAAAATCGGTCCAGTAGTTTTGAAGCTTATCCCGGACATACATACGTACAGAAGTAGCTATTTATGTATATAGATTGCAGAGAACTTCTGTCAACAAAGGCGCCTTCATGCAGTCAATTCTCATTTTGAAAGGTTTTGAATTATCCGGTGGTGAGGAACGTATTCTAACTTTTGGAATGGAAAAAATTTGGGTTAGAAAAGGAAAATGTACAATGAGCTGAAAAATCAGTCAAATTTCAGCCAAATTAAAACCATGAATGGAATGCAATGCATCTCTCAAAAGTAAAAAAAAAAAAAAAATATTTAGAATCATTGCCATTGTATCGATGTTTTTCCTTAAAAATACGAGGGTTGTTTTTTTTTTTTCAAGCTCCGTTTGGCTATTAAAAAAAAAAAAAAAACTGGGTGAATGTGCAAAAAAGGTTTTACTATCAAAACTAAGGTACACATAATCACCTTGACGATTTAGGCATTCGTCGTACCTGTGCACAAGCTTTTCTATACCCTCCTTATAGAATGCTGCCACCAGTGACTGAAAGTGATTTTTGACGGTGTCTTTGAGTTCCGACAGACTTGCGTCCCTGACCCCCTTCATGATGCACATTAGCTCAGTCCTCTTTAAAATTTCGGCACCAATTACGAACAACACCAGCAGTCATTAAGTTGTCTCCATATACACGACTTATTCTTCGATGAATTTCCGCTGCCTTGTTACCTTCTGCTTGCAAGAAACGAATAACACTTTTCTCAATTCACATTTGGCGGAGACTCGATAGAGACAGCCATGTTTTCGTGTCTGTAGCTCAACAAGAAATGGCAGATTACACTCGACAGTAACTGAGTGTTTGGACAGGGGTATGTGCAGTATCCTAGTACGCAAATCAGTCACCTGCCGCCTTCCTGGCTTTCCTACTGTGAAAACAAAGCTTGAAAAAAAAAAAAAAAATAAATAAAATAATTTGAATTTTGACATTTTGAATTTAAATTATGTTTTTCGCAATCACGAGTGTGTGTGTGTAGGCGTGTGTGTTTGTGTGTGGGGGTATGTGTGTTTGTGTAGGGGGTATGTGTATGTGTGTGTAGGCATGTGTGTTTGTGTCTGTGTGCTGGCATAAGTGTGTGGGCAGTTGAGTATATGAATGTGTGTGTGGGGGGGGGGTATGAGTATGTGTGTGTAGGCATATGTGTTTGTGTCTGCGTGCAGGCATGAATGTGTGGGTAGTTGTGTGTATGTGTTTGTGTATGTGTGTGTATGTGATTGTTTGTGTGTGTATGTGATTGTTTGTGTGTGTTTGTGTGTGTGTGTGCGTGCGTGTGTAGTTGTATATGTATGCGCGTGTGTGTAGGACATGGATGCAACCTGGAGACGGCTTTCGCTATAGGAGCAGCATCGTGAGGACCCGGTCGACGGTGACGGTGCAGAGGGTGGTTTTTTTGAAAATAAAATGATAGGACATCAAAACAGTCAAGTGAGAGCAATAAGCAATCGTATTGCTCAAAAAAAAAAAAAAAAAAAAACCCAACCTACGTATAATTTTGTGTTTTCAAATTTTTTGGTGTATTGAAAGAAATATTTCCTTTTTGACGTAAAGAAAAGTTGAAAAACTTTAAAACCAAAAGCTCTGGAAGCAGAGCCGTATTT
Organism: Uloborus diversus; assembly: GCF_026930045.1. Taxonomy (NCBI): domain Eukaryota; kingdom Metazoa; phylum Arthropoda; class Arachnida; order Araneae; family Uloboridae; genus Uloborus; species Uloborus diversus. The sequence continues at coordinate 249,606,571 of NC_072731.1, forward strand.
TTATATTAAGATACGAAAATTTTCAAAGTTTCTGAAATCACTCTTTTACAGAGTTCAATGCATTGTTGTTTTTGCTCAGCTTCCCCCCCCCCCTCTCTCATGAAACGGTAGCATGTAGAAAGTAGCTGCACAACTTCAAACTCTTCACAGATAAAAACGTCACGGATGAAAATTAAAAGCGATCTTATCCAGATTCGCGAAAAACGTGCCAGATATGAAAATCGATGGGAAAAAAAAAGTTTCCAACAACAAAGAAAAAAACTAAAGATCTGAAATAGAAGAGATATGCTAATAGCACTGAACTGCTGTTTTTATCTTCCTCCTTCGTTTCGCTCGTCCCTGCAGATTATCTGCTCGAACTGAAGTGAAGAACGGTGATTTTTTTTTTCTTTTCTTCTTCCTCAACTACAACTTATACTTCACATGATGATAGAGCTTTGGCTAAAATTTCGGGACGACGAGTTTTCCGTGTGTGAGCGAAAGCGGAAAGGGAATCAGGCATCCATGGAGTAGTTCTGAGGTGGAGAAAGGTCATCTTCCCTGTGAGTGAATGCTTGTGGGGTCGTGACTGAAAAAGAAGATAAGTTGTCAGATATAAGAGGATGGTTACAGGGCGATGTGGGGGAGCTGCACTCTGCGAAAGAAATAATAGTAATTCCCTAATGCAGGTGGGTACAGGTCTTTTCTAAGAAAATGATAAACTAGCTGTGGAGATGAAAGTAACGAACTGTTGCCTCAATTCATGAGGGTGAGTTTTTTGATAGAGACTCGTTGGGAATATTAACCTTTTGACAACAGCTTGCAATGAATAAGAGGTATATTTGCTCTGTTAGCATGTATTTTAGATACTATATGAGGTAGTGAGAAGCAAAGGGATGCAAGTGGCAAAATTAAAAATTTGGAGATAACCAGTACAAATGGTAGGTGAACCTCTCCTCTGTCTTGGGGCAAGAGATGATTAGTAGCCCTGGTAGGGGCTGCTGTACAGCATGATTTAGAAAATAATTTCAATGAAAGCCTACCTAGAATCTGATCTTTAAACGCGTTTTACTCGAAACTTAAAATAGTCCCCGTGCATCCGTTTGCTTCTCACTGCCTCAAGTTAATTCTCAGATTTTGCGAAAGTTGAAAATCTGTTCAAAAGAATTGCATTTATGTATATTGTTTTAAATTCAACTTGAAATACAGGGTGTTTCTGAACTCTTGAGTAAAACTTTAAGGGGGGATAGTACACATCTTAACAAACAATATAATGGCAAAAATAAGGATCCCAAACGTCTTCCGAAGGAGATGGGGACCATTAAAGTTTAGGGTCCGAAATTTCAAATGATCATAAAAAACGGAAAAATTGATCGATTCGTTTGCGGTTTTGGCTAAAATTATTCTTTTCATCAATATTTTCTTGAAAATAAATTTTGAAGATGTTGTTTAAAAAAATGCCGGTAGAGGGCGCTTTAGACTTCGGAGTAACGAAAAACTTTTTTTACCTCTATTTTTGATTCTCATTTAATGTTTTCTAATGCTTGGTCTTAAACTTAAATTTTGAGCTAAAAATCTGAATTGTTAGGAGTGATTAAGTAGCGAAAATTGAACTGTCTTCAGAGGTTGAAATACACTTTGTCAAAAAAAAAAAAAAATGTATGCTTCAAGAATAAATTGAACTGCAACCAACAAACTCGGCGGGAATGTAGTTTTGTAAGAGATGATTTGAATTTCGTTGCCAGTGACGAAAGGGTAAACGCGCTATGTGCATACAAGATGCGTAGATAGGTACGATTCAAAGTGTAAAAGCTTGTGTCAAATGGCACTTCAAACGAAACTGTCGAAATGTAAGAACGCTATTGTGACTAGACCGACCTTTTAGAGGCACCCGAACAACTGTTGGACTTTTTAAAGGGAGGTACAATAGGTCTCGGAGAAGTAGGTTGGTTGTACGCGCGTATCTGCCGCCACCTCGGTCGGAGCGATATGGTGGTATCTTAGTATAAGTAAAAATAAACGAGTCACTTCCTTGCGGTCGGTTAAGGCATTCTAGAAAAAGAAATGAGCACAAAGATCGCACATCATAAGAGCAGTCAACTACCGTATCAACAGAGTCGTAAACATTAGTTCCATGCCGTTTAACACCTTTTAAGAAACTGATGGTATCAAGAAAAACAATCTTAATTAGACTGAAAGACGCTGGCATCTCGAGCAGGAGTCCATTGCGATGGAATGTATTTTCGCTGCACTTGATTAGTTAGGTTGTGACAGACAAGAGACATGTTATCTTCAACGATGAATCCCAATTTAGTGGCAGTGGTCATAGGTAACCTATTTCACTCCATACCACGCCGTGTTTTGTCTTGTATAGCTGCTAGAAGAGGCTATATAACTTATGGTTTTGAACCTGTATTGTGTCATAACTTCTTAATAAAACAATCTTTTGTTCTGAATCTGTAATCATTTTCTTATCTTGTCATAGGCCAGATCCATTTTAAGTTTTAAGAAGATCACTCGTTTCCTACTGGGTTAATGTATTTTTTGTGACAGAATGTATTTCAACTTCTGAACACAGTTCAGTTTGCTGGACTTAATCACGCCCAATGATTCTGATTTTGAGCTGAAAATTTAAGTTTAAGTCTAAGCATTAGAAAAAAATTTAATGAGATTCAAAAGTAGCGGTAAAAAACATCACATGAATCATAAAAAAAGAATTAAAAAAAATTCCATATGAAAATTTAAGCTTTAATTACGTTTTTGAGTAGTTTTAACAAAGAAAAGCGATTTGGCCTTATTGGGCACACGGGTTCCTAATGAGGCCAACTCCGAAAAGACACCACAAAGTACAATCAAACTAAAAAAAAAATGAAAATTCTTTTCTGTCAGTGTAAAAACATATTAAGCCACACTTATTAAACTTTGAAACATTATCAAAAATTCCATATTTACTTCAATGGAAAGGAGAGAGTTCCATCGTCACTTTCGGGGCACTGATAAGTCATTACTACAGCGAACCACGAAGGAGCAAAATTTATTGTTCAGTAAGATTCAATTTCAACGTCGCTTTTTAACCCCCGACAAACGATGGTAGAGGGTTATAAGTTTGACGTGCCTGTGTATCTGTGTGTCTGTCTGTAGCACTCTAGCGTCTAAAAGGATGGACTGATTTTGAAAAAAAAATGTTCGAAAGGAGACTTGATCGAGACTGTTCTTAGCTAGGTTGCATCTTTGGATGACATTAATTAACGAAAATATTAATTAAAACCTCTAAAAGATTTTTCGCGATTTTTGAAGTGAAAACATAGTTGAAAATTAAAAAATTTAATGCCAAAACAAAGAGAATTTTGTTCCGCGTCTAATAGAATGTGTTTGGAACTTCCATATTTCATAGAATTCGAATTATAACGTTTTTTTAAAGCTGATTTTAATAACGGCAAAGCCTTTATTCACGCGTTGCCGACAAGGAAATTAAAAGCAATGATTTAAAATTTTTATCTGTTGCTAATTTGTATTTAATAGCAAATAAAGTACTTGACATTTGATTTTCAATATTATAAGACTTTTAAAAGGATTTTCAACTTTCCCTCTTGATTCTATAGTTGCGACTCAGTCGGGTTTTTTAAAATTTTTAATTTTATCGTTATGTTGTATTAACTGTTGCTACACTTAAACTGTGGATAGAAAAGTGCTTGTTGATAATGCTTTAGCATTGGTTAGGCTTTCTGATGACGGGGGGGGGGGGGGACTGGCCTTGTTCGTATACATGGTTAGACCAAGTAATATAGATAAACAGGAATTTTCTTTTCGATATTTTTCAAACCAGTGCTGTGTAAAATCGTCTAATAGTATGTGCAGTATGTCTTGCAAAAATGTTTGAAGTCATTGATTTTTTTTTTTTTGAAATAAAATTTTCATTCCAAAAACAAACAAAGGAAGAATCTACTTTTTTTGACACACGCAATATTTTATATACTCTGAAAAAAAAAAAAAACATGAATTTTAAGCTTCTTCGTTTTACTTTTTGGAAGAAAGATTTTTTTCATTAAAAAATACTCATACTTTCGGGTACTGAAGGAAATCAAACAGCGCTACTTATTATATTTTTGTTGAGATTAATTTACTTCGTTCTTTCCATCCTTTTTATATTCAAGACACAGGCAATCAAGATACAAGTCAAATTTCGGTCAAGACCTGACGTCATGAACGCATTGATTAATTAAATAAAATACATTTTGATAACCAACAATATTCTTAACGATACATTATCTAGATGGTTAATTTATTCATAAATCATTTAACAAATGGTTTATTGCTGAATTCTTTATCGTATAAAGTTACAAAAAACCATGCACTTTTCATTATTAAACTAAAACCTACACAGAAAACAAACCCCTGAGTTGACCTATATGACTTTTATTTCGGTATCTACAACTATACAAAAATCCATATCAGTTCCACTACTAAATCAAAATTTTTTCCTGAAAGTAAACTGCCTAAATAACCTACATGACCTTTATTTTAGTTTCTTCTAGTTTCAAAGTCTTTCCGTAACGTTCTTCCTTAGTGTGCGAAAAAGCAACGACCATGCATTTACTCAATTCAGCAAGTCCTGAATCGATTCATGTTGCAAGGATTTTGCATACTTTACTCCAAATCCGGAACGTGATCTGAAATTCTATCCAGGACCATGAAGAGATTTCTTGCAATCTTTGACACGTATATAATAGATCATTTTTTAAGAAATGACCAAGTTTTTTGAGGCTCATTTCATGCAACCCGGTACCATACTTAGAAGACTCGATTGGAGAAAAGATTCTCCGTGCTTTTACACGCTTTTGCATTTGCGGGGTATGAAACTACGAAATAATATTATAACTTAAACGGATTATTTAAACGAGTTTCTTCTCGTTTAGGATTCGTCCTATGATTTCGGAAAAAAATTAAAATGTCTTCATTTCACTGGATAACATACTAAGTTCATTGAAAAACATTTAATTTTTCTATTCAAAACTCAAAATGTGTGTTTGATTCTTTCATGTTACAGAAATCTATTTTTTATGACATGTATTATTTCTCAAGAGTGTTTTACTTTACTTTTGTGGGTACGTCATAACTTCCTTAATACTTCATCAAACTTCGCAAGTAAAGCATCATTTTCAAGATTTTTTTTCACCGCTACCGGCTAAAAATAAACAAACAATTCACATGTTGGCTGTTTTTCAAAAGAATAGGTTTAGCACACGAGCTTTTCAATGAATCCGTTTGGTAAACTTCTGCGTACATTGTTATAAGGATGCCATATAAAAAGACGCAACAACTGTAAAAGTAATTTCACTGCAGGAAAGGATATCAATTTCGTGTTTAAACAAGTACTGTAAATGTGTAAATACAATTATCAAACGTTAGAACACCTTTTGCGTGTAAAGAAGTGCTGTAACTATGTGAATACGTTCTACAGATGTTAAAACGCTTATTGTACTATGTTGTAAAAATTAAACTAGCTCTAATTAAAAAGAAAACCTCTATTATTTACACCTTACCACATTTACATCGATGCAGCATTTACTCCATGTATGAGTGCGCTTGGAATGTGCTCAAGCGCGAATAATTTGCGTCAGTCAGGTAATTTCTTATACTTTTGTAAATGAATTTGTGGAAAATGCAATAGTTTGTTTGATTAAAAAAATATATTTTCGACCCAAAATCTTTGGTAAATTTAGATCAATAGTTTTGAAGTTTTCAAAACTGTTTTTTTTTTCTTCCTTTTACAAAAAAGTAAGTATTGTATTCGCGAAAAATTTTTCATTAAAAAATCAACCTTAATTTCCATTTTGCTCACCTCCGAATGAATAATAAGTTTTTTCGACTTGACCACACGTGGAAAAGTGCCTTAGAACGTATAGACACGCGACATATCCATTTTGACGATTCCCGAGTTAGATACAACGAGTTTTCTCTTGACGTCTGTATTTACGAATGAATGTATGTGCGTATTTATGTCGCATAACTCAAGAACGGTATGTCCTAGTAAGTTGGAATTTGGTACATAGACTCCTAGTGGGGTCTAGTGGTGCACCTCTCCCTTTGGTTGCATTCGGGTGTTTTTAAGGGGGTCTTTTGCCCCTTTTTGGGGGAGAACTCATTGTTAATTTCGATGTAAACTCAAGTGGTGTTATAATTTGTCGGACACTTGGCGATATATCGCCAGTCTTTTGGTCGCCAAGTTTTGTCGCCAACTTGGCGACAAATCTGGTGATCTTTTTTTCCTTTTTTTTAAAAAAAATCTGTTTTCAATTTGGCCACTGTTGGTGATATTTACAGAGTAAACTATTGAATCACATTAAAATTGCCAATAAAGGGAAAATGACATTAAATTCAAGTAAAAGGAAATCGCGTGAGGCATACATCAGCTCGCTTAAAAAATAAAATACAAGCTAATAATTTCTATAACTAATAATGTCATTAAGATGCATATTTAATTGACATTCATACAACAAGAAACAATTTCTAATAAAACAAACACATAAATGCATTTTAAGTAACCAATAATAATAATGAATGAATAAATAAAACAAAATAAAAAAATGCTTCGAACGTGTACCCGATAGCAATCGTTCTCAGATTAAATGAAAATTTCTGGCAAGAATTCCTTCTCGCAATTAATTACATTGCATTGGATAAATCACTTTGTAATTGAAAGCGAATCGCTCATTTTCCTGAATTAGAAAAACGTTGATCGTCATTTTTATTAGAAATCCCAAGAGCCTCACAAAAGTTGTGATTAATTAAATCACATGTTGATGCGGAGAAGTAAACAAAGCCTGCTTTACGTATCCGGTATCTAACTCTGTTTTCTTCAAAGTAACTTTTATTTGAAATAGTAGGTGCGTATTAAAAAGTGCTTTGTTTTTCTGTTACTTGGTTGAAATGGGGTCGTTCCCAATATTTTAAAAGTATTTTTTTCTGAAAGAATATGCTTAAAAACATAGGATCTAACCTTTTTTAAATAATTTGTTTAAGTTTAATATTTAAAAAAAACTTAAATCGGTGATATTTCATTGTTTACATTTCTTGCCGATGACATCACAAATGATGAAATGTCATTCTGTGTTGCCACAGAGCAAAATATTTAATTCGCATCTTTACTTACGTGTATTGGCAACGATATGGTTGATAGCAAGCGTATTTTAATTCGCTTCTTGATTATCACAACGTGGAAACGCGGTACAAAGGTGCGCCAAAAAGCATCATTTGTGACGTCATCTAGACCACGCCTTGTTTGAAAATCGGACATTTAAAAAAACTAAATAAAAAATAACTGTTGGGAAAATAAAATAATTTTCTGGGTCCATGTTTTTTTTTTTTTTTTTTGCTTATTCTATCAATTTCAGTGACTAAAAGTACTACTTTTGACTGAAGAACTCAAAACATACCGCTTTGACGTGATTAAGAATCGAGCTTCTTCCTTAGCCATAAAAGTAAAATAGCAATAAATATAAAGAGCGATATAGTATTCAGTTACAACCGAAAGCACGACATTTAAGCATATAAAAGTTTGAAGAATTTCCAAAATATGAACTAACAAAAACAAAGATCACTAAAAAAAAGCGTGCGCTCTATTTATTTAATGCAATAGTACATACAAAAAAAGAAAAAGAAAAAACTCTGTACCACCATGGTTCCCTAAGCGTGCAAAAAGTACAGTTTCTAAATATTTAAATGACTTTAAATTTACTTTTGCTAGAAGCCTTGATTCAAAATTTTCATTATGATTCGCCAACTAGGCGACAAATTTGGTGATCTTTTTTTCCTTTTTAAAAAAAAAATCTTTTTTCAATTTGGCCACTGTTGGTGATATTTACAGAGTAAACTATTGAATCACATTAAAATTGCCAATAATGGGAAAATGACATTAAATTCAAGTAAAAGGAAATCGCGTGAGGCATACATCAGCTCGCTTAAAAAATAAAATACAAGCTAATAATTTCTATAACTAATAATGTCATTAAGATGCATATTTAATTGACATTCATACAACAAGAAACAATTTCTAATAAAACAAACACATAAATGCATTTTAAGTAACCAATAATAATAATGAATGAATAAATAAAACAAAATAAAAAAATGCTTCGAACGTGTACCCGATAGCAATCGTTCTCAGATTAAATGAAAATTTCTGGCAAGAATTCCTTCTCGCAATTAATTACATTGCATTGGATAAATCACTTTGTAATTGAAAGCGAATCGCTCATTTTCCTGAATTAGAAAAACGTTGATCGTCATTTTTATTAGAAATCCCAAGAGCCTCACAAAAGTTGTGATTAATTAAATCACATGTTGATGCGGAGAAGTAAACAAAGCCTGCTTTACGTATCCGGTATCTAACTCTGTTTTCTTCAAAGTAACTTTTATTTGAAATAGTAGGTGCGTATTAAAAAGTGCTTTGTTTTTCTGTTACTTGGTTGAAATGGGGTCGTTCCCAATATTTTAAAAGTATTTTTTTCTGAAAGAATATGCTTAAAAACATAGGATCTAACCTTTTTTAAATAATTTGTTTAAGTTTAATATTTAAAAAAAACTTAAATCGGTGATATTTCATTGTTTACATTTCTTGCCGATGACATCACAAATGATGAAATGTCATTCTGTGTTGCCACAGAGCAAAATATTTAATTCGCATCTTTACTTACGTGTATTGGCAACGATATGGTTGATAGCAAGCGTATTTTAATTCGCTTCTTGATTATCACAACGTGGAAACGCGGTACAAAGGTGCGCCAAAAAGCATCATTTGTGACGTCATCTAGACCACGCCTTGTTTGAAAATCGGACATTTAAAAAAACTAAATAAAAAATAACTGTTGGGAAAATAAAATAATTTTCTGGGTCCATGTTTTTTTTTTTTTTTTTTGCTTATTCTATCAATTTCAGTGACTAAAAGTACTACTTTTGACTGAAGAACTCAAAACATACCGCTTTGACGTGATTAAGAATCGAGCTTCTTCCTTAGCCATAAAAGTAAAATAGCAATAAATATAAAGAGCGATATAGTATTCAGTTACAACCGAAAGCACGACATTTAAGCATATAAAAGTTTGAAGAATTTCCAAAATATGAACTAACAAAAACAAAGATCACTAAAAAAAAGCGTGCGCTCTATTTATTTAATGCAATAGTACATACAAAAAAAGAAAAAGAAAAAACTCTGTACCACCATGGTTCCCTAAGCGTGCAAAAAGTACAGTTTCTAAATATTTAAATGACTTTAAATTTACTTTTGCTAGAAGCCTTGATTCAAAATTTTCATTATGATTCGCCAACTAGGCGACAAATTTGGTGATCTTTTTTTCCTTTTTAAAAAAAAAATCTTTTTTCAATTTGGCCACTGTTGGTGATATTTACAGAGTAAACTATTGAATCACATTAAAATTGCCAATAATGGGAAAATGACATTAAATTCAAGTAAAAGGAAATCGCGTGAGGCATACATCAGCTCGCTTAAAAAATAAAATACAAGCTAATAATTTCTATAACTAATAATGTCATTAAGATGCATATTTAATTGACATTCATACAACAAGAAACAATTTCTAATAAAACAAACACATAAATGCATTTTAAGTAACCAATAATAATAATGAATGAATAAATAAAACAAAATAAAAAAATGCTTCGAACGTGTACCCGATAGCAATCGTTCTCAGATTAAATGAAAATTTCTGGCAAGAATTCCTTCTCGCAATTAATTACATTGCATTGGATAAATCACTTTGTAATTGAAAGCGAATCGCTCATTTTCCTGAATTAGAAAAACGTTGATCGTCATTTTTATTAGAAATCCCAAGAGCCTCACAAAAGTTGTGATTAATTAAATCACATGTTGATGCGGAGAAGTAAACAAAGCCTGCTTTACGTATCCGGTATCTAACTCTGTTTTCTTCAAAGTAACTTTTATTTGAAATAGTAGGTGCGTATTAAAAAGTGCTTTGTTTTTCTGTTACTTGGTTGAAATGGGGTCGTTCCCAATATTTTAATTTGCCACACCTGTCCCCAACTGCATTTTCATCCTCCACGCATGTGATAACTCTATCGCACCAAGCTGCTTTTTCTACCTCGCGGTTTCGACCATCTGTAACTGCAACCGCACAGTTAATTGTGAGATTCCGGCGTGGTCTCAGTTTTTCCGACTCTTGAGTAGTTCGTGGAATTTTCTACTACTTTTGACTGAAGGAAACAACCCCATAGGGATAATTTGAAATGCATACTAAAAAAGGATAAGATAAGTTAGTGCACAAAAGATCTAATTTTACGTAAAAAACATTATTTATCTGCTACACATCTTCTTGTAAGTTTTTAGCGAAAAGTTAAAAAAAATATTCGATTCACCCTCTTTCTGTGGGGTGAATGGATTTTTTACTTTGCCCCACATGTTGGAACTATTTTCATCCTTTCTTATAATAATTTTGTTACTATTCCTATTTCTAAGCCCTGGAAACGTTTTTACTCATCGAGAGTACTCTAAACTTACTTTTTGTATAGTTATCATTTTTTGTTAATGTGTTATTACCCTTTCAGTTGTTTTTTATTTGGGCCAATGTTACTCTAGCGTTTGGGTTACTTTCGTCCAAGATAGTTTTCTGTATTCACAATTATTGTGTAACTAACTACAGCTAAAAAAAGACATTCTGATACGATAATCTATCAATTTGAAAGAAAAATACATTTTATATCAAGCTTCGTTTACAAATACATGTATTTGTTAGATTCACCAACTTTCTGTGGGATGCATCGGAACACCGCTAAAAATTCAAAATGATTTGCTTTTACTTAAAAATGTTTACAGCAGAGCAAGATGGAAGTTTTTAGCCAAAAAAATTAACTTTAAAAAAAGTCTTTAATTACTTCTTTTATGTGCCGGTCGCCTTGTCTAGTGGTCAGAGGAGTCTGACTGCGATGGGGAGATCTTGGGTTTGAATCCCGGGCGGGTACTTTCTTTCTTCTGTTCTTGTCCTTCCTTTTTGAATATGTTGTTATACTGTGAATGGTTGCCTACCCTATAAACGTGTCTTTTTTGGCATTTGGGTACGGTGGAAGTCGGACTTCACAACAAATTGTGATACAGTTGGAAAAGTGAAGCAGTGCATCTCAAATTGCCGGCTTAGCTGGTACAAGACAACAACAACCTTAAGGTTCAATGTTGCAAAGTGTTCCGATTCACCCCATTTTACCGTTTCAGACCTGTCTGTCCAGCATACCACTTGTTCTATCTTTCCGTCTCTCGCTGTTACTTCCTTTCAAAGTTAGGATAGTCATTTTTGCAACACCCTGTAGACTCTCAAACTACACGTTGATAAGTTGAAAAGTGTCCGATTCACCCCATTTTACGGTTCCAGACCTGTCTGTCCAACCACTTATTTCATCTTTCTGTCTCTCGCTGTTTCGCTGTTTTGTCCTTTCAAAGTAAGGGGTTGACTTTTATCTGAAGTACCCTGTAGATTCTCAAACTACACTTTGATAAAGTACTTATGGAATTAAAAAAGTATTTTTGTAAAAAAAAAAAGACTTGATGAGCGGTTCATTTATCAGCCTAAACCCTTGAACCTGACCCAAGCTCGTCATCGGGGAACTCAAGATAAAACCATTTTTCAATGGCTTTCCGGTACTGGAAGACTTACGACCGCACCCTTAAAAGTGACCTGTAGCCTAAATGCACCTGTTAGCTAAGCGACGGGTCGACCGAAGACAGTGAAGTGAAAGAGCACGTCTTCTACTGACCTCGTGTTAAGGATTTTTAATCATTTATTTATGTAATTCATTTATTTAATCATTTATTTATTCATTATTATGACACTATTCTTTACGCCAAATTTCATACCTGTATTTATTCATGGGCAGTAAGTTTCTGTTCGTGTGGGTATATAAAGAAAATTTTCCCAGTATGTATTCACAGAATTGTGTTTCAGTTAGAAAAGTCATCAGCAACTATTATTTGTTAACCTTGGTGATTTCCTTTTTAGTTCGAAATCCTATATCCTGGATTTCATTTGTACTGGAACTTACGGGGGCTGAACTCCTGTATTTCTTTTAAATCTTATGATGGCAGGCGAGTGCACAGAAATTTTGGGGCCCGTCACAAATGACTTTTATGGGACCCTCCATATTGTTTATCCCTACGTCCCTACATACATTTCACCACTCATTTTAAAAAATCTCGTGGCCCCCTTCAGGCTCCGACCACTGCCCTCTGACCCGGGTCAAAAGGTGTTTCTTCTCCCCCTTGTACACGCCCTTGTATGAGACTTTCAACATTTTAGACAAATTTCAGGATATTTAGCAACAACAACCGGTACAAATTTGTTCATCAAAATCAGCGAAATATGTTTGAAATAAGAGAAGTAAGTACTGTTGACCACGGACTGCATGGAATTGGCAAACATCCAGTTAAGACCAGTCCATCTGAATGAGGGGGAAAATAAAAATTTGATGCGCGTGTTCCGCTCATTTGAATGAGACTCTGCTTCTTTTAGAGGCTAACATACATCCGCAAAATCTGACATCCCTGACAATTAATAGATGCGTCCATTTCCGCATGTAAACCGGATGTTTGCCTTTCCATACCATCCGTGGGTAGACTATAATCAGAAATATTTATCATTGATGGAGTATACAACAAAGCACAACAAAATTTTATTTTGTTTCCAGAAAGTTTCACTTTATAAAAATACTAAAAATGTAGAAGTATAGATAATAGTGAAATACATTGAATGTTGAATTAGTGCACGGCATTGAATTGATTTCCATCTTATCCATTGAAAACTTTCTTTTTTTTCCCCTCTCTTAGTAATTACCTTAAATCACTGAAATCAAAAATGCTGATTTCTCTTCAAGATAAGTAAATTAAGTACCCTCATCCGTATAATGAAGATGCTGCCATTATTAACATAATAAATTTAATTTGTTTATTCACGCAATAAATTCTTTCATTTGTAAGCTCTTAATGAAATCAGATTCGCGCTCCCCCACGAGATCGAACGCTCCCTCGAGGGGTTTACGTGAAAAAAAATCGAAAAGTAAAAAAATGAATTAGAAGCCATCCAGTCTCCTTGGGGGAAATATCCAACTCTCCTCTCTTAGCCGCAACAGCAGCTACCAGAAATGCAATTTATCGCTGTATTTGGCAACATGTTGCAATTTGAATTTTTTGAGGAAGTAGTTTTCTGTTGTTTTGAATTTCTTTTGTTCTTTATTATGAATGATAGCTAACAGCAGTGCTGTAGATGGCGAATAATGTTTAGGGAAGTAGAAATTTTGTCATGTGCGACGTTTATCGTTAGACCCAACAAAAGTCAGTCGAGATTACTTAAGGAGTCACAGTACTTTCAAAACATTTTTTTTTTTTTAGTTTAAGTAAATTTTGTTTTCTTTTGAAACTATAACATGCACACTTACTTTGCAATCAATATTGTATTTTTAAATTTTAAAAATTTGGCCATTTTTTTAAATTGAAAAAAAATTAGAAACATTTCAATTTTTTAAAATTTTTAGGGTTTTTTTGTTTTTGAACTTATTTGAAAAAAGTTTTCTGCTAAACTATCACAATAATCATCTCTAAAAATCTGTTCATTCGCCTGCTTTATATTTAATAGAAAATTTTCAGTGATTAATTATGTAAAAAACTTAACTTTAAAAAAAAATGTTTTTACAGGTTAACATGCTCTAAACATTTGAGTATTTTATACAATGCTCATCCAATGCACAGTTTTCTTAAATATATTACCCTGATTGCAAAAAGTATTACTTTAAAGCTGTATCTTTAATAGAAAAAATTCTTAGAGATTCTAATAAAATGAAATCGAAAAAAAAAAAAACAGAGAAAAAGTAATTTAAATTTTTCTTTTGCATAAGAACATATAGCAAGCATGACCTAAAATTTACTCATAACTTTTTAAATATATGAAACAAAGCGAAGAAACTTTTTCCATGTGTTTGGAACAATTTTTAGTTTTGAAATAAGAATTAAAATTTTTCTTGATCGTTTGATCATTTTTGAGGTACTGTAATCCCTTAACCAGCTAAAATTTAAAAAGCAAACTTTTTTTTGAAAAAAAAAGTGGTTTAAAAACCAATTTACATTAAATTTGCATTATTTTTACAATAACATTCCAAATATTCCAGAGAGCGGCACTCCCCGTCACTCTCCACCAATTGCAGCCCTACATGTTTACGTAAAATACATAAATATTTTTGAAAAACTAAAAATACATTCCAGCCATATTTTTAAAGAGACTACAGTCGGACCTCCATATATCGAAGTAGTAAATTGCCGGAAAAAATTCGATATATAGAAAATTCGATATATAGAAACTATCTTATTTTATCCTAAAAATCTCCTGAAACATTAAAATTAAAGCTAATTTTCGTGTATGAAATCTAATTTCTAATTTATACGAGCATCGGATTAAATGAAAGTTAATAATTAAAAAAATAACAGAAATTACATTTTTGCGCCTTCATACATCTTGATTCTTCGGCAATTAACTTGATCCGCAACACTAGGGGATTTTCGTTTTGACAAATCGAGAGAAAAGTAAAAAATTAATCTACTTAACTTGAATGATTTTTACGGCAGCTAAAACGACTAGTTACGATGATCAACAGACAAATGGGATGACTTGAAACTGATTTTACAATGTTAATGGTTACAACTAAGATATTTGAAATAAACCTGAGGGAATTTAGGAATTTTAGAACGAAACAACGATCTATCTACACACCTCTCAACCCCAGATTCCTTATGAGTTTCGTAGCAACCTTTAGTGAACATAATTTTCTCCCCTAACCTCTATTTTTCATGAGACTAACAGTTTGAGGAAAAAAAATCTACGAATGTCTCGAAAAATAATTCGATATATAGAGGTTTTTACAATTTTTCAATTTATAGAAAAAATTTTTCTATGTAATGAACATAGAAATTTGCTGAAATTTCGATATATAGAAAATTTTGATATGTGGAAATTCGATATATGGAGGTTCGACTGTATTTACTAAAATTTTAAAGACAATTTTCTTAAATAATAAACTTTAACAGATCAAAATTTCTGCAATGAAAGCAGCTACTGTACTTGTTCTTTACAAATGCAACGGTTTAGTGTAAAAAGCGGGAACCGGTTTAACTAAAAACGAAAACCCTTACAATTGGCAAACGCATGACTTAAAATAAAGACTTATCTACTCATTCACAAGAGAAAAAAGAAAAGAAGTGTCAGAGAACAGAAAAGTAATCTGTTGCCTAATGAAAGAACTCGTGTGCGAGATCGTATCTTTTTCCATACATGGATATCAGTCGGTAGGCGAAAATGAAACCTGTTTAAATACGAATGAAATCTGCCAAGATTGCCAAATGGTTGATTTGAATAAAGTTTCGTCTCTGTATAAGAGAAGAAGAAATGAAGGAGAAGGAAGGAAAAAAAATATTAAAAATAATTGAACTATCTAAGTTTTTGGTGTCCAACCTACGGGCGTGGGCCACATCCGGATCCGTGCGGCCCGTTGTTTAGTTCAATGTTACTAATCGAAATGTACGACTTGTGACCCACACAAATTTGGAGCCAAATATTCAGAAATTGGTTTCTGAAAAGCAGTCATTTAATAAAATAAGCATCTAATAATTGATAACAGCAGTTATTAAGTTGTAATGTTTTCTCCTTTTCCATGTTTTGTCATGTTATGTAGAAAAGAATGAAATATTTTGAAATTTTATATGTGTTCAAGCCCACAAGAACGATTTTAGTATGAGGTGCGGTTGGGCACAGCTGATTTTAATTGAAAGAAAAGATGTGTAGTGCTGAATTCTCCATATCGTCAATATTCAGAAAATAGAAGTAAAATTTTGCTTGAATAAGGATGAAAAACATCGTGGATTGTTTGATGGTTTGGGTGCTTGATTTAAGTACAACTTGACAATGCATATTTTTCTTTAAACTGCAGTAGGTACCAAGTTGGATGGTCTCTTACGAATATTAGAAGATTTGAACAAGTTTTGATGTTCTTGAAATTACATTTCCCCTCGTCTTTGTTAAAGTTTTTTTCAGCTAGGAAAGGGTGGAAAAATTAATAGATACATTTGTATCAAAACTTACAGTAAAGGAGACGTGCAATGTTTAAATCTACTGAACGCTCCAAATCAGCATTGCCCGACGTTTTTTACTCGAGGGATGAGCCTCATATTAAGATGATTTTTGTAGTCACGGCTTTCCAAAATTTGAAAATTTCAGAAGTAGCCATTCTCCCATCTAAGGAATTTACATTACCTACTTTAAATTCAAATAGCTGATGAACAAAATTGATTCAATATGATAGTCACATTAAGTACAAATATAATTAATCACATTATTATTGTTTATTTCTTTCTTCAAAGTATATAAGTAACCTTGAAGTGGCCGCTACTGAAGTACAGGCCACTAATAGAGTGCTTACCTTACTTGATGCGTAATCTGCTGATACGAAGTTTGCATCTTTATTCCAAAACCCAATTTTTTGAATATTTGAATTTAAATTTGACGTTGAGACTAATCGTGGTTTTTGATTTGTAATATTGAACAAAACAACGGGCCACATGGCTCAGCCTCGCGGGCTGCATGTGGCCCACACTTAGAGCGGGAATTAAAATGTAGGGAGCAAGTTCAATCATTTGCTTGGTAAAAGATGACCCAAAGACCCCCAAGTCACGTGACTCAGCAACGACGGATGGTTGGCTCGTTTTGCGTGAAACAAGCAAAAAAAAAAAAAAAAAAAAAAAAAAAAAAAAAAAAAAAAAAAAAAAAAAAAAAACTTATTTCTTCCAATGCTGTGCTTTCAAATCTATCACGTGACTTGGGGTCTTGACTTCACGAATGAAAGTCTTCACTCCTCCATCTTATCTCTTCTCAATGGGCCCACGGCTCACAGTTCGTAGGTTGGACACCACTTCTCCAAATGCAGCATTTTTTAAAACGATTAATTTCCGATCGTTGCTCTATTTTTTATATGGTTTTGAGTCAACTAAAAACTTTAGGTTCAAAGTAAACTCCTAATAGAAAAAAACTCTAGTAATGAAAATACACACTCAAACACGCATACTCAAATCTTACGAAGCCATCGTCGTATATGACAAAAATGTTTCATGGAAAATGTTTCGAGTAAAGCTTTCGTCAAACTGACGAAAATTTCGTGAGATTTGAGCACGAGTTTCTGATCCAGCGAGGAAAGAATCGTCGTGATTGACGAATTTTGTTTAACAATTGAAGAGTCCTTGAAAGCCTGTGTTCTATTTCTGAGAGTGTAGCAAAGAATGAAAGGGAACAAAATCGACGTATTAACTAATTTAAAAATCTGAAATAAATTCAAACGGCAACACGCTATTATCTTTCCAAGCAGCAACTATTTGTAGAGAAACATGTACATAGTAAACTATTAGTGATGATTTGATAACGTTACATTCAAAGATTTGAGTTTGTTTAAGTATAGAGACAGAAAATGGTTCAGTACTACCTGTCGCTATCTGTATGTTTTTATTTAAAAGAATGGAAGGACCCTTTAGAAAAGGAAACTTGACAACATTTACTCCAAAAAAAATAAATAAATAAATAAATAAAATAAAAAATAAATAAATAAATGTTGCCCAAACGATTTTTAGGATGGCATCGCTGTTTTAGAATGACAAACACAGAATTGAAAACTTCACCCCAATTTCTAAAAAACCGAATGAAACAAAATCCAACACTTTCGAAATTTAAACTTTTACGTGTCAAGAACCATTTTCCTTGAATGCTGAACGTGATCACTTAGCGTTCTAAGGCTTTATTGCTCAAGGAATGTATTCTTAGTCGAAATATTTTTTCTCTTCCGGCGATTGAAAACAGAAAGCAATGCATGGTTTGTTAAATCAAGCGGCAAAAAGTCCCGTCTTCTCCTGTATTTTATTTTTGACCTTGGTTCGCTTACACTTTCAAGATTTTTAGTACATCTATCACAATGAATGTAGCCATTCTGGAACAATGTTGCCATTATCTTTGAATGTAAGGTCTCATATTTGTTTATAAGGTCTCATATATTATTAGTCAATGTGGCTAGGTTGTCTAAATTTGGCAGTATAGTCAACATGACTAAAGTGATTCATTCAAGAAATAATTAATAAAATTAAAGTTTTTAAGTACCGTAAACGCGGGCTACTTTGACCCTAAGGTCCTTCTTTGGCCAAAATTGAAACGAGCTGATATGTGCATCATATGACTTCCTTTCACTTCAATTTAATGTAATTTCCCCATTATTGGCAATTTTAATGTGATTCAATTGTTTACTCTCTAAATAATTCACTACAATGGCCAAATTGAAACCAAATTAAAAAAAAAAGCCAAATATGTTGCCAAGTTGACGACAAAATTTGACGACCAAAAGACTGGCGATATATCGCCAAGTGTCAGACAACTTAGAACACGACTTGAGTTTACATCGAAATTAACAATGATTTCCCCTCAAAAAGGGGCAAAAGACCCCCTTAGGAACATCCGAATTCAGCTAAAAGGGAAGGTGCACAACTAGGTCCCATTAGGGGTCTACGTACCAAATTTCAACTTTCTAGGACATACCGTTTTTGAGTTATGCGAGATACATACGCACATACACACATACGCACATTGCACATACATACGTACATATGGACGTCACGAGAAAATTCGTTGTAATTAACTCGGGGGTCGTCAAAATGGATACTTCGAGTGTCTGTAGGTTTCTAGGCATATATCCACGTGTGAAAAAAAAAAAAAACACCCTCAACCTTCATTCGGGGGTGAGAAAAATGGAAATTAAGGCCGATTTTTGAGTGAAATTTTTTTCGCGAATACAATACTTCCTTTTTTGTAAAAGGAAGTAAAAAAGAAACAATGTTCTCTGTAAACCTTCCGAAAGCAGTTTTTGAACATATTTTGGCAAAATCCGTTAGCATAAAAATTGGTCAGAGAAATTTGAAAAAGAAAAGGAAAGCTAAAAGTAAAACTCTAAACAGAAAAAACACAAGAAAAAAACAGGAATTCTCAGCAACGGATTAAAAGAGCGATTACAGACTCGAATTCTCAGGACTCAGTTACATGGCTTTTATTATGGAAGATGAAGAGGAACTAAATGTTGCGGGAAGTTTAGAAAGAGTTGACACAGTTGCATCTACTTCTTAAAAATTTTGTTAAATGTTTTGGAAAGTTTACGGAATTTTGTCATTGTAGAACGGAATGAGCTTAGGTTTCCAGAGATAGCTGTTCATGTGAGAGAAGAAAGAGCTAATGTTGGAGCATGAAAAAGTTTTGCAAGTGACCAAAAATTTAGGATCCTATGTTTTACGAATGGTGTTATTTTAATAAAATTATTCAACCTCCGAAACTGATGAAAAAGTGACTGTTTTCCGTCGGTAATTTGTGAAACAATAATTTAGCAGAAACACATTAAAATAATAATAATAATAATAATATTCCTTAAAACAAATATGAGTGACGCAAATTTCTTGTGAAATGTATTTCTCTTTCAAATAAATGGTTTTTCCTGAACGCTCGTTTTTCTTTGGCTCTATTTAGTTCTATAATGATTTTCAATAGAGAAAACCACTTTGCGCCAAAGTAACCCAAACGTTAAAGGTAACTTTGGCCCAAATAAAAAACAATTAAAAAGAGCAATAATAATTGAAAACAAAGTGATCAGTATTGAAAAAACAAATAAAGAGAACTATAGATGTGTAAAAAAGGTTTCCACAACTTGAAAAAATGGATAGTTGCAAAATTATTGAGAAAAGATGAAAAATGTCCCAAAATGTGGGCCAAAGTAGCCCGTGTTTACGGTACCATGTTTTTAAAATGAACTAAAAGGTATAAAATAATTTTTCTAAGATTCAAGTAGATTTAAAGCCCCATAAAATTTCAGAATTTTTTACAAATTATTTGAAAAATTTGTGATTGTGAGTTTTTAATAGCTATCAAAATACGTGTGAGCTCTAAAAGGAGAAATATGGGGAGCACGCAACAGACAATTGATGCATTTATAATTTAATTAGCGATTTAATCGCGTTGCAAATATCTTAAACTGAGGTTTAAGTTTTTTTCATGATACCCTTTCTTTACACTTATAGTTATATATTGTCTCTGCGCTTAATGTTTTTCCTTTTAAAGCTTGCAAGTATTTTGATAGCTATTAAAAATTCACAAAATTTCCAGAAAATCTGTAAGAAATTCTGCAACTGTATGGCGCTTTAAATATGCATGAAGTGAGAGAAATTATTTTATACTTTTTAGTTCATTTTAAAAACATCGAACTTTAAAACTGTTTATTTCATCAATAATTTTTTACTTTTTAGAAGTGTATGTTTGAAATATTCAATTTAATTTTATATACTTCAATCAGACAATGATTGAGTTGACGATGACGGAGTTCGGTAAATTTATTCAGTCGATAAAATAAGCTTAAGGAATAAACTGCTCCATAAATAATATTGTAACCTTAAAAAAACATGTAGCTTTATTTACATTTCTATATAAAACATATGTTCAATGCAAGTAGAACACATACAGTCTGACCACGAAAAATATGGAAAGGCATCCGGTTTATTGACGGAAATGGACGCATCTATTAGTTTACAGGGGTGGAATTTGGAAATCTCCCCGATCGAAACCAATCATATTTCTGGAACCTTAAAAAAAAGAGAGGTTTAGTGTAATTGATCAGAACCTTCCTGATTTACTAAGAAGTCTCAAGAAGCATTAATATAACTATGGTCAAAGCTAAGACAGGATTGTAAATAAGAACCGAGAACCTCCCTTGCCTGTTATTCTTGCCTTGCAATGCTATAACCATGCAGTGACTTATTCGCTCTTATTGAGAGCTTAGTCAATCTGGACGGTCCGCAACAGAACTAAAGCCGATACACTTATTAAACGCGCTTAGTCAATCTTTAAACCCGTGGCTTAACATATTTTTCATACCAGTGAAAAGTCAGCATTCGTGAAACTTGTAGTAGTTCAGGAATCTTTTTTACAAAGATACTCGTCTTTACGGGGAAATAGATACAAACCTGTAAAATCCCGAGACGTTCCACAGAAATAATCAGTAATGTTTCGAAATTTTTTTACAGTGCAATCGGACCCTGCTTACACGGTTAAAGAATCGTGAATCATACTGTCTTTGTCGACAGGAGTTGATAACCTAGTTTAATCCGGTTAAAGTAGAATCATTGGGAACCTTTCAGCTTTAGCCGTTGTCTTGATAATCCACATTTTAACCGGGAAAACCGAAGAATATCTTCACATAAGTGTTCATTCTCTTCAGATCTTGTGAACTCTTCTCTTATCCAGACAATAAAAAGCAAGATAAGTTAATCTCCACCTGATAAAAGGCGTCTTTAGGTAATATTTATTACATTAGAAGCAGTTAATACTAAAATTTATCAAATATATTTTTAAAAAGGCATGTTATAAATATTTCCAAGAATAACATAACAGTTGAAATATAAATGGTGGATATCTTTTCGGCAATATTTGAGATTCGGCATTCTGCAGAATATAATGCTGTATTCAGATATGGAATATATTTCGGTTGCATGTAAACTACGTGCTCTATTGTTCCGAAAATCATGAGGTCCGTAGATACATTTACCTTTATAGGAAACTTTCCATTCCTTTCAGTATTATGCCTAAACTGTGGAATGGAGGTAGATTGGTGCTACTATCAACCAGCAGAGGTTGAAGTCGAACTGCAGTTTACCAGGGCTTCAAGCTGTCGGAACTGTTTTTCCTAGATGCTCCTAGGAAGAGGAATAATGATATTCTTAGTAATTTGAGAACAAACATCCTCTTTCCAGCATTTAAATAAAATAAAATAAAATAAAAAACAGATTTTTAACAACCAAATATGTTAAGTTAAGAGTAAAACAAATATCGATCATACGTTTCACCATTGGGAGTTGGAATCTATTTCTCTTTGAATATTCCATGATGTCATTTCAATCTCTGAATAGGTTCCTCCGCAGGCGATTTTCAGCAGAATATAAATTCTAAGAGGAAGATGTTTTTTCATGTACTACATGCAGTTCATCCATAACGAAGTTTGGCAGAACTTAAGCAGATGGCGATTGCATTTTCTGAAACTGCCATTCATTTTAGGGATCGGTTCAAACGAAGAAAAAAAAAATAACACAACTATAGTTACTTAGAGCAACGCTATACTCTCTAGTAGCTAAAACTCCATTTAATAATCCACCAACGAAATAGCGAACCCTTCTTCATTCTAAGAATTCTTTTGTTTTTTTGCACGTTAATCTGTACCTTTGATGTTTTTTTCTCATATTAGAGAAGGTTTCAAGCCCCATCAGCCACCTCTCGCTACGTTCATGTTCTATGTATAATTATAGAATGTTATTTGAAACACTTTCAATTGAATAGCATTTTAGAGCAAATGAAATTAGGAATAAAAATGATGAAGCACAAAACTGAAGGTGAATATCCCCTTTTTTTTGTTTAGGTAGTTTACTTTGGATTTAATTTGTGACAAAAGAAGGGTGAGAGTCCAACAGCGCAAATTATTTTCATGCGTAAATAGCCTAAATTCAGTCCGATATGTAAAAAATTACCATCGAATTAAAAAAAGAAGTAAATGGAATTACACAGGGGACAGAGCGTCAGTAGCTGTTCTGACCAGCCTAGAATATCTTTCCTTATGTGGAATTTATGAACTGTGGATCCCTTCTTACGTATGATGCCACGGGAATGATAGCGTAAATGCTCTAGCAAAAAGAAATGCCAATTACCCATTGGAAAATAACAACAACTTAACCTTGCTTAAAAATTACTCAAGAAAAGTTTTAAATCCTTAGACTTCTTCCTCCTGTTCATGAGTGGTACAGTAGAGACGGCCCTGGTGGTGCTCTTGAAACTGGTGGAGACAACACTCTACAATCTCTTCCATCTCCAGACCTGTCAATGGCCACCAGAAGTGCCTTAGATATGAACTGTGTCACAAAGTCGATTCTATCTGCACTTAATGCAACACCGAACAGAGACTTCCCCCAGTCATACACTGGCTTGTCTGGGTCTTGATAAAGCGAACGACTTTCAATGTCCTCTACCAGTTACTGACTTTCTGATGATATCTGACCTCATGGACCTGGTCTAGCCAAGAGCTACACCCGGTAGGATTAGAAACAACAACCGAACAGGAGCTGTGCTCCCAACTAAATTAAACCTTGGTTGCAACACATTAAAATATTGTGGATGAGTGGTCGCCCGATTGGTCACATCAGTGGTATAAATATGTGACCAATTGCCTGTTATGTCACATCAGTGGCAATGAGGTAAGCAGAAAGACGACGTCCTTCCTGCCATTTTATTTTTTAACTCAAACGCAGTGCAGATTTACCAACATGTATCAATTGCGTTTGCCCTCTTGACAAAGGCACCTATATGCAGGGGTGCCCACCTTAGGGGGGGGGGAGGAGCTCATGGCTCAGGCTGCGCCATTGAAATTTTTAGAGGGTTGTTTTGAGGGGTATTTCTCACTTGGGGGATGGGGCTCTTGCGTTTGAGGTATCTTCGCGATATTTGGGGGGAGAGGTGCGCCCTTACTCTTAGGGGGGTGAGCACCCCTGCTATATGTCACATAATGCACCAAAGAGGATTGAAAAGACAAAGTAGGGAAAATAGTTTCGTAGTTTTGCTCAACCTAAGGGGCCCCCAAGAATTTATTACAACGAGCCCTAAGGCTTGTAAGTCCGCCACTGCTCAAATGTCCTCCTACTTTTTGATTTCAATGTTTTAAATTTTGTTTCAATAAACCTTAAGTTTAAATCCATAGACGTCCCCCCCCCCCCAATATTTTTTGTACCAGTAATATAGTTCGAAGAAATTCATTACCCGGCAGCCAATTATATAAAGTGAAAGTGTTTAATACACTTGTGTTCAGATTGATTGAAAGAAAACTTTACCAAAACAATCTATGATTAATGCTCATCGAAAAGCAAATTGATATCAACATTTTTTTATTCGAGCCTGACAGTAAAAAAAGTGACAGTTACTCAAAGCAGGAAGGAAAAAAAAGAACCACCTGCTCAACTCCTTCCTTTTTTTCCTCCTTTCATCTTGATGTAAATATTTTCATATGATAAAGGATTACAGATTGCAAATGACATGCTTGGCGAGGAGAAAAGTTACCCCTGGCGACCGTTCGAATTTCGAACGACAACCCTACGCCATACCATCACAAGCTCGCAAACATCGGCGGACCGTTTGTTAGCAGTATGGCGTCTGCCGTCTCGGTGTTCGAGCGAACTTCGCTTGATCGAAACAGTGTCTCGCTCGTGGTTGTGTGAGTGTTCCAAAGTGTGATGTTCGATTGTGTGTCTCGTTTTATTTCCGAGTAGTCACGCCGATCCTCGAAGATTATCACCATGGCTGAGCCGGGCGACGATTTCAAACGGATAATCGAAGAAAAGGATAAGTTAATCAAGCGGCAGTTCATAAAAATTGAAGAATTGGAAAGTGAACTGGCCGTTCTGAAGGAGGAGCGCGATGCACTCTTGTGTGACGTTAACAAACTTCGCTTCGAGTTGGAAATGAGCGAACTCAAACGACTCAAAGATGTCAGGTGAGTGAAAGTCTTCGTCCTCACTTTTTACATCCATAACTATCACTTTCACTACCCGGCAGAAAATTATTCCGATCACCAGAAATGGCCGGTCGGAATTGACATTGACAGGCATAATCGGAGTGATTTGGCGCATTATTAAATTTTATTCTGCCTTCAGCCTTTCTCCTATGTACTGGGTTTTATAATTGGTGAATAGATGCGTAAAATGCAATGTTTCATTTTGAAATACCGATGACACACCGGTAACTTATTTTATAATAATTTATTCAGCTGTCCAAATCAACTATTACACAACAGTCATAAATTAACGAAAAAGAAAAGGAATCGCTAAATTTAAAATATCTTTTTTTTTGTAACATTTTCTTCATTGCGTGTGTTGGAGGAAGAAAAAACTGTTTCCTAGGAAAATGTAATTTGAAACAAAAGGTTTTCAAGGAGATTTCTCAACGTTTGAAGCATAATTTTGGTTATTTAATAATTGCTTAATATCTTTGAGAAAGAGTGTCAACGCAATTATCATTACTATTTCATCATTTTAAATTTCATCAGAAAAATGTTCATTACTGAAAATTTTTTAACACAATTCCTGAAGACCTTAAAAACACCAAAAATTGATTCCTTGTTTATGTAGAAAAAAACTAATTTGTAGTTTTCTCCCTATCAATGATTTTTTCGGCAGTTTGAAATTCGTTGCACTATTTGTTGCTAAGCTCAATAACATGACAGGCATAAATTAGTACATCAAACGTATTGTCATGTTTATTGTAAACCTTCCAACTCATAGTGACGTATTTTTTATATACTTCATGGGCGTATAGAATTACAGAATTCTAGCCGGTAACAGTGATGTTTGATTGCCTGTTTCTCATGACTTTAATTTTTTAAATGTGAGTTTGAATGGTCTTTTAAATTGTAAATATCTGTAAGTAGCTTTTTCAAACAATTTTTCTATCATCTAAATGGAATGAATTTTCGGAAGTTGTTGAATACAACCTTTTACTGTATTTTGTTCATCATTCCTGTGCATTTAAAAAATTTTATAAAGTATGAATATCAATTGTGTGTAGAATTTGGTATATATTACTGTTATATTTTTTATCGATACATGTTATATATGTTATATTAGCAGAGAATTTACGAATTCTGTACAAGCATCGTTATGTTCATACATGATGTATCCGGAAACAGGCTGTTTAGGGTTAAGAATTTGTTATAAAATGGACTTCACATTAAATATTTATAAGTTAATTGTGCTCAACACTTTGTGAATGATAAAACATATTTATTATTGAATAACTTAAAAGATTCTAATTTATGATAAACTTCAACATTAAACCAATAAGAATTTCTAAATCTTCATATTATAAAGGCCCGGACCGTCATTTACGGAAGTCAGGGGGGCGTTTTGAAAAATCAATGTTTACTTGTAAGTGGGCGTGGTTTTTTGTTTTTTGGTACAATTATGTTGAGTATACTCTTTGCCACTTCCCCACTTCCCTTGAATAATTCGAAATGATGGACACGAGAAAGTTATTTGAAAATTTAGTTCTAATAACTGAAAAGTAATAAAACAGTACAGTGATATAAATAGTAACTAGCAAGCGTTATATCTTTTAACAAGAATTTGCATTCATAATACTACCTACTTTGAATCGCATCGGGTTTAGAGAATTCGTATAATTAATTCATTGAGTTCAAGGAAAACATATAAACATTTCCTATTCATGCATTTTACTTTTACAACTAGCTAAACAATCTAATTACGTTAAATCTTCATCATGGAAGAGTGGATTCAAAGTAATTTGAAACTTATAACTTTCGGATATTTCATTCATTGCAAATTATCTTCGAACGCAAACCTTTTTTCCGCTTGTGCGCGTGCTAATTAACTTCGTTAGCATACTAATTAACATCTAAAATAAACTTAGATTTTACCGATGAACGTTCGCAGCATATGATACGGCGCGCCAATTTAATACATGAAATATTTTTCACTCATCTTTAAGATAGCATTTATTGCTCTAACATTGTATTAAAAGGTAGTTTAATATCTATTGTGAGGGATTTAATCCGTAGATTGGAACCCAACATAAGCTTGGATGATTTTTCATGTTTATGTGGGCGGTTTATTAGCAGTGCATCGAATATTTTGCTCAATCCATTTGCATGGGTGTACATTTTTTCGCATATATTTGCTCTTTATTCCCGGATCTTTAAACTTTGGTTTTTAATTGTAATATATATTTCACTATAAGGAACCATTGTGTATCAACTTCCTAAAAAACATTGTACTTTAAAAATAATGATTTGTACATGTTCCGGGTGTGACTGTACAATAACGCTCGCAAGAAGTACAAATTGTTATTTTTAAAATACAAAAAATATTTTTGGCAAGTTAATACTTTTAGATTGTGATCAACTTTTAACTTGCATTGGAGCCATACGGGACCTTTGTCTTTCAGTTCTTTTCAATTTCGTGTGATTTTATCACATCCTCGACGGAATTCAGGCTATTTACACATTATAAAAAAATTAAAAAAAGTTCAGGGGACTATACCTCCTTTCGCTTCTTTGATTAGAAATTAAATCCTGATTGTGATATATAACGGTTTTTTACATTAAAATATTTTAGAAATAAAAGTGAAAGAATAAAATTTCTGGAAAAAAAGGAAATGTGTACGTAAAAATGTCAAGCCTGTACAAATGAGTTGGGCAATTTACGAAATACATTTTGTGTTTAATTGAGTTAACCTAAATTACTGTTATACTAATGTAAACATTTTTTTTATGTTTCGGGCAAGGATTTTTGATAATTCATAATAAAACCGTCATAAAAATAAATCCAGCTGCAACTAAGGAAAGGAAAATAAAAACTCGACGAAGTGGGTCCCGCCAAAAGTTGTTGTGCAAATCTCCCAGCTGCCACCTCCACTTTATGACCTGGCCGGCTTATTGCAGACGCTCAGTAGGAAGTAAAATCTCCCTTCTGGATGGGACCGAATGCAGGACGTCAAACTGTGTGTGGGGGGGGGTGAAAAGGGGACTTTTCAATCTTCTTAATACAAATAAAGTTTACCTCAAAAAATGTCCGTGTTTATAAGGTATCACACAATAAATAAATATCTTTGCGCTGAAACTAATTAGATAAAAGCAAGGTTAATAAAGCACAAAAATCGCTCCTTGTAACACCAAAAGACGTGTATGCAATAATGTGTAACTGTTGTGCTTCATTAATGTTGCTTTTATCTAGTTATCCTATTTTTGATTTTCAAATTCAACAATATAAATGTAACTAAGTAAAACCCCTCCTAACGGACACTCCTCAAAAGCGGACACCTCTCTTTTGCGGACAATTTTTAATTCCCCGATGCCAAGGCAAATAACATTATTAAACCCCTGTCCTGCGAACACCAGTCTATTGCGGGCAGCAAAAAAAAAAAAAAAAGAAGAGAAAAATTGTCCCGTTAGTGTCCGCATTAGAAGGGTTTTACTGTATTTTTTAACTTGCTAATTTCCTGCATATAATTTTTATTTGCAAAAATGTAAATTTATAAAAACAACGTTTATAACTTGGGATGCATCAAATGCCATATTTTTCCGAAAACAAAATATTAAGGTAAAACTCTGAACGAATGCCGAATATTTGTTTAAAATATTTTAACAATTTTTACCTTTAGTGCCAATTTAAAATAAAATGTTTTGCGAATTCAAAGCAGAAAATGTTTATCAATTTTGTATCTTTCTGTAAAAAGTAAACTCACTTCCATTTAACATTCTGATTATCTGCATTAAGTGTAAATATCAATCTATACTAATAATGTAAAGCTGAAGATTTGTTTGTTTGAACGCGCTAATCTCAGGAATTACTGGTTCGGATTGAAAAATATTTTTTGTGTTGAATAGTCCATTTATTGAGGAAGGCTATAGCCTATATAACATCACGTAATGACTAGTAGGAGTGGAGCAGCAATAAATTGAAATGAAACCAACAATAATCATGATGCATTTTTTGTTGCATCAATAGCTCCAAATTTTGTCTGGAATATTGTTAGATAATGTGGAGGACTTATTATTTTTGCATATTCAGTCGAATTTGCATGTAATTTTACTTTATCTTGAAAAGTTTAGCCTCCGAGTGAGTGGCAACAGCAAAAACATTTATTTATAAGCGACTCGCTTATTTGCTAGATTCTGTCTCCTACTTGCATACCTGCTGGTGGCAGGATGTACGACGTCTATGTTTTTGAATTGTAAATAAAACAATTTTATTTTATACTCAAGTATTTTTCATATGTTCGCGGCCAATCGACCTCGTGACAATAATATTGTTAAATATTGTCTACATGGCTCACGGCGAAAACATGGAAAACAATTTATTCCCTAGGTTAAGAAATAATAACAGCTTTACCGTATTTTGATGTTTTAATTTAGAATTTTACTCTTGCTAAGAATATTATTCTCACAAATGAGATTCTCCCCCCAAGGAAAAAGGAAAAAAAAAAGAAACAGAGTGAAAGAAACAGTAAATCAAGAAACAAAGCAGTTCAAAATACCGTTTTCTATAATATGAAAATATTTACTTTATTAAGGAGGTCCGGGACACATTTTGAAATTTTTTAATTATATACTTTAGAGTTTTGAAATTTTTTGCACTGATTCACCATTTATTTAATAAGCAAAATCATAACATAAATATGAAAAAAAAAAATTTTATTTAAATTTAATTAGTTTTTTTAAAAAAAATGGGGTTGCTTTAAATTGCTATAACTCAAAATATTCTTGATCAATTTTCAATTTTTTTTAAAAATGAGTTACGCACAAATATCTAAGCTTTAATTTTTATTCGGCAATTTAAAAAATATTGATTCAATAAAAAATAAAAAAATATTTGAAGAAAAATTTCGAAAAATTCGAAGATACTTTTTTTTTTTAAAAAAAAATCATAATTTTTTGCAGTAAACGTTTTTTTCAAATTCGCCGAATAAAATTTAAAGTAAACTGTTTGAAAAAGATATGCTCTAAGCTTCATTACTTTATCGGTTCATGACTTATAAGAGTTTGAATGCAAGAAATCGGGAAAAATTGCATCATGGAGATAAACGCGTTTAAAGTTTTAAAGTTAAGTACACATTAGTTAGGTGCATGAAACAAAAATAATAATATCTTTCGTTCTATTTAAAATAGAAACAAGATTCAAACGTCCTCCTAAGCAGGAAAACACGGAGTAATTTTTCACATGATTAAAAAAAAAAAAAGCAAAATTTGACGATTTTTGTGTCCCGGACCTCCTTAATGCAAGCTCTAAGATAACTTATCTTCCCTGTACACCAAAGTATTATTTGCAGATTTTCTCATCGACACTGTTAATGTAGAACACAGAACAGAATTACCGTATTACCATGCATAATACGGCATGCCGCTTAATTCGATGGTCACCAGATTTTTAATAACACTTGCTTGTTCCTTTCCGTCAAGCGAGGTTAGAAAAAAAATAATACTGTAAAAAATATATGTTCAGCTCAAAAATGAACATAAGTTCTATACATATCTTATTGTTTTCATTAACAGTTAAATTTTGTACAAATATTTACTAACAATGTCAATTGTTACTTTAACAAGAAAAATATTGTTTAATAACGAATAATTTTATAAAAATTAAATAAAACTAAGTAAGCAAACAACTAAGGCTAAGCAGTAAGTTACCGCCGCTACACCAGTGCTAAAGAATTTGCCATAGCTATTCAATAAATAAAAATTAAACTTACCTCTCTAAAAGGAACCCAAAATAATTTATTAAAAATTTTTTGGAACAAATCACAGTAACGATGATTGCACCTGAATGGATTACTTTATCGGCATATAATTAAATTCATTAATAATGACCTACCATAAATAACAATCACATATTATATGCAATACACATTTTTTTTGAAAGCAGGTTACTTTTGGGATTTATTAATTTTTTTCCTTACGGGTGGTTTGCTTTCTGAATGGGGAACTTTATTTTCATTCTGTTGCAAAATAAACCTCGAATTATCCGGCATGCTGGTCAACCTCGCTTTTTTCCGGCATGCCGGATAATTCGGGGTAATACGGTAGTATACATTAATAATATCAGTTAGTGGAAATGTTTAAGTAAAAATGAAAACAGGGGCGGCAAATAGGGGGGTCGAGAAGGGGCGGTCGCACCCCCAAATTTTTTGAGAGGAATTGGAAAAAATGAGCAAATTTAATTTACGTAAATCGCAAATCAATGTTCAAGAAAAACCATATTGCTGGTTCTCTGTAATGGTTGATGAAACTCGACACGTTTCCAGACATGAGCAATTGTTTTCCGTTCCTTAATTATTAGAAATGTATCAAGCCTTTACTGGCCTTTTCAGAACAGAAAAAATGAACTGATGTGTGCATCAAATGACTTCCTTTTACTCCAATTTAAAGTCATTTCCCCATTATTAGCAATTTTAATGTGATTCAATTGTTTACTCTCTAAATATCATCAACAGTGGCCAAATTGAAACCAAATTTAAAAAAAAAAATCGCCAAATTTGTCACCAAGTTGGGGACAAAACTTGGCGACCAAAAGACTGGCGATGTATCGCCAAGTGTCCGACAAATTATAACACCACTTCAGTTTACATCGAAATTAACTATGATTTCCCCTCAAAAAGGGGCAAAAGACACCCTTAGAAACATCCGAATGCAACCAAAAGGGAAGGTGCACAACTGGGCCCCACTAGGAGTCTACGTACCAAATTGCAACTTTCTAGGACATACCGTTTTTAAGTTATGCGAGATACATACGCACGTACACACATACGCACATACCTACGGACGTCAAGAGAAAACTTGTTGTAATTAACTCGGGGGTCGTCAAAATGGATATTTCGGGTGTCTATAGGTTCCTATGCATATATCCACGTGCGGTCGGGTCGAAAAAGAAACTCAACATTCATTCGGGGGTGAGAAAAATGGAAATTAAGGCTGATTTTTGAGTGAAATTATTTTCGCGAATACAATACTTCCTTTTTTGTAAAAGGAAATGGTTAATTTTAACTAATGACGTAATTTCCTCATATAGGCTAAATATCTCGTTCTTGTGTGTTCTGTGTAATGATGGTTATGTGTGGCCCGTGCAGTGGTATCGCTGAATGATTTTCACAGGAAAATGCCTTGGTATTTCACATTCATTGTTACGATCACATTTTAAGTGTGTCTATTTAATGTGTGTTCATCACTTTCTTCTTCTAAAAACACATTTCAGCTCCTCAATGCATAGTACGCTTTCATAGATACTCTTTAAAAATACATTCTATTTTTGAAAAACATATCTCACATCAACAAATATCTGTTCTGGGGACTTTTTAACTATACAATCTCCCCCCCCCCATATCATGTTTATTTGCTGTTAGACAATATGTGTTTTGCTCCATACTGAGGTAATTCAAATTTAAGAAACTCGACCCCCCAAATGAAATCCTGAAATGCCGCCCTTGAATGAAGATATAGTTTTATTCGTCGCATGAGTATATGTCCACACGTATATATAAAAGCATGTAACACGTTTAAAAAAAATGAATAAATTCTATTTAAAATCTCCAATTTGCAAAAAAAAAAAAAGTTAGCTATTTACAAAAATTATATTTTACTCAAAATTGATGGCTGATTGATGATTTTGCTAATTTAGATAAAATTTTGGTGTTCTGAACAAAAGTAAAAGTTTTTTGTAAATTTATGTTTGAAAGAAAAAAAAACACATGAATTGCACACATCTTTTATGGCTTCATCATTTTTATGTTTTCTAAAAAAAATGTAGCTATTAATTCGAAAAAATTCAATTTTTCCATTTTTCCCAATTTTTTCCGAAAAACCTGGAAAAAACTGATTTTTTCGCCTCCTCAAAATTTCCGGAAATTTTACATCTCTAGGTATACCTAATGGATAATGTACACAGCCTTAAGCAGTTTTTGGATAATGTACAGCTTTTGGCGTTGTATTTCCAATACATTATGATCCTACCACATACAGTGTTTTGATGTAAACAGTTAATGAACTAACATCTATGTTGATAAGATTTTGTTGGACATCCTTGGCCACTAGAAGATAACGAAATTTTGCAATCTTTATTTATAGTAAATATTTACTACTTTTAAAGATAAGTTACAACATCTCTGTTCTTTTACAAGGTGACGAGGTTCCTGATGTCCCTCACTTTTTAATATGTAGCATTTACTATACCATTTAAGAAAAAAGCCACGACTTTCTCCATCTTTTAATGTCCGAATTTAGTGGTCTATTGAACTACCAACTTGCTTAGTTCTCTTCTTTTGAACATCATCGTAATTACGTACGTTTTTTTTTTTTAAACGAATTTTTTGAAAGCGTTACTATATTTCAAGTTCTATCATTCTTGTCAATTTTGTAAATAACCAGAAATTTGTTAAATGTTTTTATTAAAAAAGTTTTATGCGGGGGAAAAGGTGGCACATGTGAGCATGGGGCACATGTGAACATGGTATGTTTTTCTAGGATCACGTCAAGCAAGAATTCTTAAAAAATTCTTAAGTAATGGCGTTACCAGCCTTACTTTTTAATCAAATTTTCAGAGCGAGGAGTCAGTTTATGTTCCTGTGGTGGTACTTTCATCACTGTCTTCTTCGTGTAAAAACATATTTTAAACTAATTAAGAAGCTAAATTTGATTATTGCAAACCATTATATGAATATTCATGTAAATTTATGGCAATTAATTTTTGTAATTAAATTAATAATTCTTTAATTTTGAAAATTAGTTCTAAGGTAGATGACGGGGCACTTGTGAACACAACATAATAGGGGAACATTTTTTATATCCTCTCCACAATACAAATATTAGTATAGGCTTACTAAAAGTGTTAAAAGAGGTGTAAAGATTTATAATTATTATTTTTCTGCAATCAGTTTGTAAATTTATTGTTAATTATTATTGCATATATGTTAGTCATCTCTGAATGAAAAATGACTAAATAAATAAATGAACGATATAATTACGTACATAACACATCATTAAGGTTTTGAGGTTGGCCAGTCAGCCATGCGAAGCTTTAAAAGAAATACATTTCATCAGCATTGTTTAGGTGCAAAGGATTTTTTTTTTAAATTAAATTCAAAATAACAGTTATTCTCAATAGATGATGGAATTGTTGTTTTAAATTATCAGCATTGTTTAGGTGCAAAGGATTTTTTTAAAATTAAATTCAAAATAACAGTGATTCTCAATAGATGATGGAATTGTTGTTTTAAATTATAAATACTCTCATACGTATTTCAATGACGATAACCTATTACTGTTACTACTCACTGTAATCAAGCTTATTAAAAATGTGCACTACGCACTTGCAATCCCTCAAAAGACAAATAGAAAAGGAACAGGAGAAAAAAAAAGTGTCTCCGGCTTTTTTGGTTGTCCGTTGTTCTGGGACATCTCTTTTCCGGAGACCAATTGCGAGAGACAATTGGCTCTTTTATGGCACTGCTCCCATCCCGGTAATGATCTTCTGTTACGAATTACGCATCTGGGGCCCCGTAGTGAATTGAAATAGGTTTTACCGCCACAGTTCCTCACAATGGTGTCTCTGCGGAGACATTGTGCTCGGCCTTGACCTCCGTCATAGAACACTGAGACGTTCGGCACGCTACAGATGAGACACTAGTGGGCCGCAACTGATAGGAAGATTGAATTCGATATCAATTCCGATTGAACTCGATATCAATGCTCTCGATTGAACGAATGAAAGAGACGAAAATGCAGTCTATACGTTTTTTAGAACGATATTCCAATTACAGCAACATTCTCTATGCTTCTATTACAGCACGGGCTGCAGAGTAAGGTGGTTCAAAAATACATGTGAAAAAAAGGTTTCTCCTAGATAACAGGATACCTCTCAATATTTTTAGACTTGTGGATGGTAATATGCTGGAAGATTTTTGGCGTTCTATTTCAACTGAACCAGGGTGCTCAACTCCTCCCCCAAACTTCAAGCGTATAGGGAGGGGGGTTAAAAAATATGTTGAACTGAAAAAACAATGCCACATATTATAATATACACACGTAACATGCATATACATTGGAATAAAGTAATTATTTACAAAAAAAAAAAAAAAAACCTGGGGAAATTAAATGTTTCTATTTTTGCGACATTTTTCATGTTACGGCTAATATTAAATTAAGGGGTCATTGAGCACTTTCTTAAAACTTGAGTAAGAAGCTTTTACAGCATAATAAATCTAATAGTCTAAAAAAATAGGGGGTGCCCTGGACTCGAGATGAAAAAAGTTTTTTTGAACTACACTACTGCAAAGTCGGAGTCAGAGTCGTTGAATCGGATTGATTTTGCTGTAAAAGTGTTCGAGGTTTGAAAATTTCAGGAGTCTGAGTCTGTCTTCTGAGTCTGCAGCTCTGACTCAGCTCATGATTCGGAGTTGTGGAGTCGAATTGATTTTGGGGTAAAGGAGTGGGAGTCGGTCATTTCCTTTTGACTACGCTGTATCGATTACAACGACCGACATGTCCATTTACAATTCATTGATGGAGGGTTATTTTAGAGTCATTCCATATAAAATCAACAAATTTTCAGAAACTTCCGTGCCACACCATTTTAGATTTTAATGAAATTTTGTTGGTAATATGTACCAACATCATGTACTCCAAAACTGTTTGTTTTATTTCTTGAAAAATTTTTTTTCCACAGATATAGCCCTTTCTTTGCTTCGCGGATGAGTAAATTTTGCCTTTTTTGACCTTTCTTCTGGGAACTGTAGTGAATTTATTTATATTAGTAGAAAACTAAAATACGACTTATTGTAAAGCTAAAAGAATCAACTTTTGTTTGTGCACAATAAAAAACGATTTAAGTTACATCCAACTAGAACATTTTCAAGGTCAAAACGCGGTTAAAAACTTGCTGTTTTGGTTATTTTGGGCATGAAAATAACAACGAAGGACTTTCAAAAACAGGCTAATTTTTTTTTCTGTTGTACGTAGGTATACATAGTAGAAGCAGAAGAAAAATTAAGCTACAACTAATAGTCCTTCATTATGAAAAAATTGCTTAAACTTGAGAAAAAATGAAAAATGTACTTTTTCACCCTCCAAAAAAGCCCGGTAGGTAAGGGGATAAAAATCTAAAAATGCTATGGTAAGAAGCCGTCACATTGTCCTTTAAAACAAAACAAAAACTGTCTTGTTATTCCAAGGCTAGAAGAAATATAAGCATTTCAAAACTGAAAGTTTTTCTGCCCTTTTTTTTTGCACGTTGGAGCATTATGAGTATTAAATGAATCTGCTTTGTGAAATTTGTTTATTTAAAAAAAAACAAAATTGCCCTCAGCTAGCAGACGATATTTTTTCATTGAACTGATACAGTGGAACTCGATGTAATTAGACACAAAACCGATTTGAATCAAACCTAATAACCACTTCATTCAGTACTTGAACTCACAGATGAAGATATAAAATTATTTTCAATCAGAACAAGATGCAGTGACGTAGAGAATGTTTGTACTTTTCATAGGGAAAAGCTTTTGAACAGATATTTTTATATTTATGAAAAATCTTGCTCCGATCCCTGCAATATCCACTCAAAACCTATTAAAAAATCCCTAAGACAAATATCAATTGAATTTTCAATGTGCAATTCTAAACTGAAACTAATTCCAGAAAAAACGTTATGTTCAAGATGTTTAGACAAAATTAGAACCTCTAAACAAGACACAGATAGTAACATTGAAAATGAGTGCTTAGGCAATTTTGAACCGAAACCTGCTCTCGTCAAAGAAGTAAACGAAGCATGCATAGCCCTTAACATTTCTCCAGTAAGTGCAAAGAAACGTTCAGTTGAAGAAAGGGATTCAATTTTAAAGAAGAAAGTTAGTAAAGTAGCTAAATCTGCAGCTAAAAAACTAAGTAAAGTTTTTGTCTTGAATATTTCTGCTGACAATGAGAATTTCTCACAAAACTTGCATTGTAATTTAGCTATGAGTATGAACAACTAATTCACAAGCCAAAAGAAAAAATGAAAGTTGCATTTTCTACACAAGAAAAAGTAAACATTTTAAGTTTAGTTCCTAGTAGTTGGAGTATTGATGAAATCCAGAGGGAATCTCAATCTAAACTGTACATCAATTTTACGAAAATGAGGAAAACAGTAGAATTATGGCCGGACAAAGAGACTGCATATCAGTCAGAAAACCTGACGGAGAAAAAGTTAATGTCCAAAAAAGGGTTATTTTATGCAACCTTAAAGAGCTTTATAGAGCTTTCAAAGAAAAATATCCCCTTATAAAGATAGGGTTTTTAAAAGTTGCAGATCGAAGACCTAAATTCAGTATTCTAGCCGGAGCATCTGGAACTCATTCTGTATGTGTATGCATCATCCACCAGAATGTAAAACTAATGCTCTCGGCCTTGAAATCAGACATAAACTACAAGTATCTCCTTACTTGTATGGTCTGCAACACTGATAAAGAGTCTTGTATCCTTGCAAAGTGTAGCGAATATCCAGGAACTGATAAGTTACTTGAAATGTTAAAGAAACTTAAAGTTCATCATTTCATAGCAAAAAAAAAAAAAAAAAAAACACAGAATTCCTGAACTTAAAGAAGAAAGATCTGCAATAGAAAGAGTGCATATTAATGGGGGATTTTTATGAAAATTTTTCTTTCACTATACGAGATGAAGTACAATCATATCATTGGTCAAGCAACCAAGCAACAGTTAATCCCTTTATTTTATACTTTAAAGAAAATGAAGAATTGAAAAACCGTTGCTTTTGCGTAATTAGTGACTCATTAGAACATAGTACTGTAGCTCTTCACGCTTTCCAGAAATTAATAATTGAAAATTTTAAGGCATACTTTCCTGATCTGAGGAGAATAATTTATTTTTCTGATGGGTCAGCTGTCCAGTATAAGAACAAGAAAAATTTCATAAACTTGTGTCACCACCAGCAGGATTTTGGAATGAAAGCTGAGTGGCATTTTTTCGCCACATGCCATGAAAAGGGACCATGTGACGGTATTGGTGGGGCTGTTAAAAGGATTGTGAGAGAAGCTAGTCTTCAAATAGCATTAGAAAACCAAACTAAAAATCCGCTAGATATGTTAGAGTGCTGCTCAAAAAATATCAAAAATATTGAATTTTTATTTTTTTCAAAGCAAAATATTGAAGACACTAAACATCAATTGCAGGCAAGGTTTGAACTTGCAATTCCTGTCCCACAAACAAGAACATTGTACAGTTTTGTTTCTGTCAGCCTCAGGATTTTTCATGTCCGTTTGACATCTCTGTCAGAAGAATTCAAGGCTGTTACTGTCAACAAAAAAAAATCCAATAAAACGCTAGACACAAAACTGTAAACACTAAGTAAAAACTAAAAGCAATTTTTGTGTAAAATTATATAGTGTAAGAATATTTACTTAAACCCGAACGTTATTTATTATAACAGAATTTTATTTCACTATATTTCAGTTAAATTTACCTCGATTGTGTTTCATTTGGTAACTAGTATGTTTTTTTAATTTTTTTAAACATTGTATCAAATAGCATGCAAAGGGCCGTTTTGTATTATTTCAAAAGTTTATATCTGCTTTTCACCAAGAAATAAAAGGATAGTTTCTGTTTTGTTTTAAAGGGACAATGTAAAAACTTAGCGATGTAAAATTTTATCAATTGGTTATTTGATTTATTTTAATTACGTTTTGTGTCTAATTCTATCGATTTCTACCATAGACTAATAATAAGAGTAGACCGAGCTTTCTCATTCTTGTTGATAAAGAAAATTGGTTCATAGATGTATCATGTGACTAGTGGAAGGGCTTGGCGAAGACTTTGGCAGCATGGTTGCTAGATGGCAGTATTATCTATAGTTTGGCACTCGACATGTATTTTAAGACAATGTGTTTTCATTAAAAAAACTTCCAGGTGCAGAGATTGAACTGTTTTTCTTTTAGTTATGCATCATTTCGACATTAGTAATAGTTTTTGATCAGTTTTCGGTAACTTTTATTTCATTTGGAGCTGTCAGCGTTGGCGTGAACGAAATGGCGTAAACGTTTTGCGTTAACGCAAAAATGTACTAATCGGTATCTTAAATTGAAACTGTAGGTAAAAATCTTACCGTTTGCTGATTCTTCTTGGTCGCTTGCATCTTTTATTGCTTAGAGAGTTATTGAAATTGACTAAAGAAAATGCACAATGCTATCTAAACGAAAAACTCACTATATTAACAAAATATTTACAACTTAGAATAACAAATTTACAAATCAGACTCCATAAAAGATCATTCTTCCGTGTCCCATCAATTATATTTATTTTATTTCGCGCTGGCGTTGATCGTCTGCTGCGATTAACGCCCACTGTTGCTAGGATATCCACCAGTCACATGGTTTGGTTTATGAGCAGCAAAAGGGTTGCCATAGCTCGGTCTACTCTTATTATTAGTCTATGATTTCTACTGTAGCAGTTTATTGGAAAATGTCGTCTGCTAGCTGAGGGCAATTTTGTTTTTTTAAAAATAAACAAATTTGCCAAAGAGATTCATTTAATGTAAATAATATTCCAACTGGTGCAAAAAAAAAAAAAAAAAAAAAAAAAAAAAAAAAAAAAACCTAAATGTTTTAGTTTTCAAACGTTTGTATCTCCTCTATGCCTTGGAATAACAAGACAGTTTTTGTTTTGTTTTAAAAGACAATGTGACGGCTTCTTACCATAGCATTTTTAGATTTTTATCCCCTTACCTACCGGGCTTTTTTGGAGGGTGAAAAAGTACATTTTTCATTTTTTTCTCAAGTTTAAGCAATTTTTTCATATTGAAAGACTATCAGTAGTAGCTTAATTTTTCTTTTGCTTCTACTATGTATACCTAACTGCAACAGGAAAAAAAATTAGCCTGTTACTGAAAGTCCTTTGTTGTTATTTTCATGTCCAAAATAACCAAATAAGCAGTTTTTTGACCGTATTTCGACCTTGAATGTTTTCTAGTTAAGTTTAACTTAAATAGTTTTTTGTTATGCACAAACAAAAGTTCATTCTTTTAGCTTTACAATAAGCCGTATTTGATCTTTCGACTAATGTAAATAAATCCACTACAGCTTCCAGAAGAAAGAGTCAAAAAAGGCAAATTTTACGCATCCGTGAAGCAAACAAAGGGCTATATCTCAGAGAAAATTTTTTTTCAAGAAATAAAACAAATTGTTTTGGAGTGCATGATGTTGGAACATATAACCAACCAAATTTCATCAAAATCAAAAATGGTGCGGCACGGCCCATTTGTTGATTTAATATGGAATGACCCTTTAACCCTTAACTTGAGTGGGGAATTTTTTTATTATTTCTGTTTCGTAAGTGGTGAGATGGGCTGTACGTAATATGTAACCCTATAGCCCTGATGTAACCCAGGGTTCACCAATCCTGGCCTAGCCCGAAAAAGCCCGCCGGTTTTATTTCGGGTGGATCCAGTTGAAGAAACCCACTATCTCGGAAAAAGTTTTTTTTTTTTTTTTTTTCAGTATTTACTGCAAATTGAAAACTTTTACTTCAGAAATAAACTAAATATGTTTTGTAACTATATTGATCAGTACTAAGTCCAGAAATTGCCATCTTTCTTTTTGGGCTATTCATTAAGCATAACGGTGCGTAAGTAGGTACCCAACCTGCGGTCCGCGGGCCACATGTGGCCTGTGAAGCTGATTCATGTAGCTCATGGTTACTTGAAAATTACGTATCGAAAACTAGGTTCTGGAAACTTCCAAACCAATCAATCATTTTCATTCGGTATTAGGAAAACTTTTCTATGTCATCTATAGTAAAAAAAAACATTTTAACTCTGTAATGCGTTTTCACCCGAGAGAGTAATCTAAATATGAGGTGCGGCCCTCCGAGCACTGACTGAGATCATTCAAAAATATTTCTGCCGAATGAAATGAATTTTTTAAATCGTATAATTTGTTGTAAAGCAATGCCACACGAATGCTTAATTTGTGAAATTTATAAAGTTTAGTCTGCCTTGAATTTCATGCTGTTTCGGAGGCAGGGAAATTTTATTTGCTTCTCCTTAAAGAAATTTATTTTGGTTGAATTTGAAAATATATATGTTTTGTTTTCTAAAGTGCTTTTAAAAGCTTTCAAGAAATTACTATGTTGCATTTCAACTGTAGCATAAATGTTTTTCTTTTATGTAAAGCTTTGAACTAAATGCTTTCAAATAAATGGTTGTTTTCGATAAAAACTCCGATTCCGTAGAACAAAACCAACAGCTATTGTTGGAGTCTTCATTATTTTTGAGATAAAGATTTTTTTTTTCTAGCAAACAAATTCCCGTTTCCTAAGCTCGATTTGTGTTCTCTCTCTCTTTATAGCTAAAGCGATAAACTACTGGCGAGAGATAGGTAGATTATAGGTGTTCGGCTGGAAATGGCCTCCTGTTTCCAAAGAACACGAAGAGAATTCAATCTCCTAGAAGGAGAAACACACCCAAGTGGAGTGCTCTTTCTAAAAAAGAGAGCGGGCCTTTTTAAGGGTGGCTTTTCAATTGACTCCTCCCAGTTGGAAGAGGAACTTGTGAGAAACCGGCTTCCTCTTTGTCAACTGAGGTCGAAGGAGGGAGCCGGGTCAAGGGTGATTAGGATCCCCCCCTCCCATGTGGAGGGTGGAATTTGGATGGTTATATATATCTTTCCAACATTTTTCAGTGTTGATTTGAAGATGGTATCCCTTCAGGTGGAGTTATTGGGTGATGGGACTTGGTTTTTCTCTTCCGTAACAGCTCTGATTTTTTTTTTGCTTTTAGCTGACAGAAATAAGATTGGTATCGCAGCAGGGAACCGAGATATCACTGACATGCCTTTTATCGTTTTCTTTTTAGCGTCTTGAGTTGAGAAAGT
Organism: Uloborus diversus; assembly: GCF_026930045.1. Lineage (NCBI taxonomy): Eukaryota > Metazoa > Arthropoda > Arachnida > Araneae > Uloboridae > Uloborus > Uloborus diversus. Next base: position 249,648,129 of record NC_072731.1, read on the forward strand.
AGTCTTTGTTGTTTTGATATGAGACTATTTTTATTGCCATCAGGTCGAACATGTTACTGGACATCATGGTAGAATGTTTTATGTGTGTTATACTTAATAAACTGAAAAGTTACCTCAATGTATTCCACAAGTCTAAAAGTGAAATGTTTATAGAACTTTGATTTGATTAAATATCTGTTGTTGTTAGGTTTTTTTTTTTTTTTTTTGAAATTTTTATTTTTGCCATTGGGCTTATTGTTGTTGCTTATCCTCATGATCTGACGCAAGTCAGATCAACTCCAATAGGCTATTGGCTGCCAAAAAAAATCAATGATTAGTAGGGGATCAGTTGTTGATTCCACCTTTGAAAGTCCCATACATCCCAGAATTTGCTCTGGAATGGCTGGATGGTGACAGCATTTTTTACAATTGGGGTAGATTTTTCTGTCACCCTCAAAAGAGAGACACTTAAGAGGGGTCACTTGTGACTCTTGCGAGTGTCGTTTGGAAGACACGGTCACATTTAACTTCTAAAAGTTTACCAGGAGTTGTTCTGGTGTACCATTACTGCACATGTGGAATGCGCCAATGCAAATTCAATTTGGATTTCTCGTTTAAATTAAGTTCTTCGTTTAGTACGTGTGGAGGTAGAGGCCGTTTTGTACTCGCTATCCTCTTTGGCCAATTTATCTGCTATCTCATTGCCGGGAATATTTACATGGGAAGGTATCCACTGTAGGTGGACGTCGTGGTTCGGAAAGATTTTTAGATTGAGCAGAATAGAGTTACTGGTTTGATCATCTGCAGAGGACCAGCCGTTCAGAAGTGCTCTGTGGGCTTGACTTACACATATGAGTTTTTACACTTGGTTGCAGTTACAATTTTTTTTCTTAATTAAGTTCTGCTTCTGCGCTTAATACATAATGATGGAGGAAGATGTTTCAATAATTGAAAATCTATCACAGTTGCCAAACTTTGTACAAAATTTGTTAAATTCTGGCAAAATTGACATCGCAAAGGTACATAAACATTAACAACTAGTATTGAGGTTGCGAAAGAAATTTGACGACTGTTGAAAAATTGCGTTTTTAAAAGTATATTTTTACTTATGTGAGTGGTATGTAGTTGTAAAATGTTAAACATTTAAGCTTGCTATTATGAAAAAAAAAAGTAGATGTACGTGCACGTTAACATTTTTACATATGAAATTGAAGCAAAAATATTTTACTGTATAAGCAGTATTTCATCTGAGCTTCTTTTGTGTTTTCAATGGTTTTCCAAAAATACTGCAACTAAATCCTCTTAGAAAAATCTCTTTGGATGGCGCTCTACGCTTGATATATTTTGATTTCAATATCTTGCTGTATTTCACAAAATGAAAAGAACGTTCTTTCTCCCAAAGAACGATTACCTTCGAAGCTTTCCAGGATCTTTTCGAAAGTTTATAAAAAGTGTGCTGAACTCGGTGGCCGAGTTGAACATGAAATAGTTTATTCAGTATTTCAATACTCATGTTTTTCTTTGTTATTGATCCCACTTAGCTATGTTTTAAGCTTGAACCATGAACCTCAAGTTGGTTTTTGGTACAAAATGATATCTTTGGAAATGATAACTTTTCAACATCGGAAATACTTTTAATTGTTTTTTTAAAACTAGGAATACAACGAATGTTACTGTATCAATAATCCTTATATATTATTTCTGTAGCCTGTTTTTGGTTTCTACGCCAAATTTCCCTCAATTCTTGATCGATTTCTTTGATTTACGGCTTATTTTGTAGCTTATGGTGCTGGCTACTGACGAAAAATAGACCCAAGGTCTGAAAAGTGTTTCTTTTAGCCGAAAAACCTGTTTTAAAGAACCAGAATAAGGTTTTCGGTCAAACTTATAATTTAAATTTGCGCTGTGACCGACAGAGCTGAGTAGCTTGATCGGCAGAGCGTTCTCTTCGTAAACAGAAGATTACGTGTTCGGGCCCGCGTCCGAACAATCTGCAACAAAAAAATTAAGAGAAATATCGCGCATTACATGAACACTGAATTAAATGAATAACAACTATGAGGGAATAGAATAAATGAGCAGGAAATGCTCCTTGCTGATATGAAAGCATTCGGTGATTTTGTGCTAAATTACTTCGAAATTGCACGTGTTTTTTTTTTTTTTTTTTTTTGAAGCTTTGGCTCCGGAAAGAAAATTAAGCATAATGTAAGCGAAAATATAAGTAACAGGTTTAAGATTTCAGACTACAATAGAATTGTTTTTTGTTCAGAAAAAAAATAATAAATCGTACATTGAAATATATACTCTTCTAATGAGTTTTTGACTCTTTGTACAAATAAATAAAATACTACCTCAATTTGAAGGGTAAAATATATATATTTTTTTCTTTCTGCTAAAAAACAAATAGCTTATCATATTTTTACTACATTCGAAAGCATAGTTCAATTTATTTTGTATTTTAACCGTGCTGTTAAATGATGAACACGTGTTGTCATCTAAGTTATAACGGTTTAAGCAGCCTGCGATAACAAATTGTAAAAATTTTCAAAAATAAAAAGATTTTTCTTCAATATCTTATCTTATATATTAATCCCCTCTCATTTTAAAACTTATCATGCTGTCCAATGACGAAAAAAAGACTTACGGTCGAAAATTCAAGTTTTCGAAATCGCCCCTTGCTGTTTCAAAACCTTGATGCTGCCTGTAGTTCTTATGCATTTTTTAAAGCAAAGTTCTAATGCAGTTTTCCATTTTTTACGTCGCTTTCGGCAAAAAAAAAAAAAAGCCTTTGCGTGTGTTCATATTTTAATAAAGCTTAACAGCACTGGACTTAGTTGTTCGGTTTAATTGATAAGTTTTTTTTCGGTAGAGCGTTCGGCTATAAACTATCTGAACTTCGGGCAAGCTTGGGCTGCCCGACATAATATAAAATTTATATTACTATTACGCATTACATGTACTCATAACATACACAAGTAATAAAATAAATGCAGTGGGAATGTTACTTAGTGTTTCGACTCCTTTATGCAGGCTAGAGTTATCATTCGGATAAGTTGATTGTTAATCGAAGGGTGTTCTTCCTTTTTCTAAGCTTTGACTACATCCAGACCACTCAGCATAATGTAAGCATAAAAAAGTATTAGATTTACCTAAAGGAAATCTTTTTTGGGAAGAAAAACATTTTTATTTTATGCTGAAATGTAGATGTTTCTAATAGCAGTGTTCGACCTTTTGTACAAATGAAAAAATACTACGCCGATTAAAACTACGAGTTTCACCCAGTAAACCTTTAATTTTTTATTCAAGCGAATACGATATAATTATCAACTTCATTAAAATTATTATCAACTTCTTTAGCAAGAAATCATTTTCTACTCCTCTGCTGTCTGCTGAAAAAAAAACACATTTTGTCTACGTTCGAAAAATTACACTTATAAAACGGACTCAGTTGAACTGGTTTTGGCTTTGAATTTTAAGTGTTCGATTAAAAGCGAAACATGTGCGGGCATTTAAGCCGTAACGGTTAAAGTAACCTTCTATGTGAAATAGTTCAATATTCAAAGATAAAAACACTTATTTTCAATCTAATTTATTACTTCTCTAGAATGTTTGTTTCAATCGCTACGTGAGATCTTCGTCATACTTTAATCAAATTCCATGCTTTACGAATAATTTTAAATCGTATCATGCTGGTTAATGACAAAACATAGAAGCATGATCTTATTATTATTTTTTTGGCAAAAAGCTTTTTTGCTGTTTTTTACTACGCATTCCTTCAATGAATAACTTTCGAAAAGGAAGGCGCAATTGCTAGGTTTGTTGGGGTGTCGGGCTGTTAATCAGAGTGGAGCCAATTCGAATCCGTGCCAATAAATATCTCTTTAATGTTTCTTTTTTTCCCGCCAGATGCTCACATGGGCAGGACTCTATTTGCCACAACCTGTTTTTTCACATGCACAATTATTGCTTACTCAGCCACAATTTTAATGATATTTATGTTTGAATTGAAAATATGTACGACCAAAAGATGAGCGATGATCAAATTATCACAACGTTGTATTTAACGAGGTTTTGTTACTGATGTCTTTAAATTACATGCCTTCTCTTTTGCGCTTACTTTTTTTCGGTTCTTCTTCATAATGTTCTTCCTTTGACATTTTTAAAGAGCGAAATGCCTTATGAAACGATTCGAAGCACAGTGCGGAGTTCCGCACGGGTCGACTAGTTGATATTACTTTGGAACTAGTTTTTATCATAGCTAAAAATACTTTAGTGATTACAGCTGCAATTCCGAATATAAATGAAAATACAACCGAAATAAAAATGTGAAAAATTATTTCTAGTTTGTCCAGTACATGTAGCAGTAATAGTGTAAGGTTGGTACTTACACTGGACGAGACCAGAGGAAACTCTGGTGGAGGTCCGCAGCGGTTATTTTGTACGACCAATATTCACCGAAATATGAAACGCAGCGCTTTGTGACTTACACCACTTTTCACTCGCCGTCAATGACACCTTTTGGGGGAAAATATAGTAGTTAATAAGTGTTTAAGATTAGATGTGTGCATAGAGTGGTTTTTCAAATTATGCGAGGTTTTGTAGTGTGAATTTGCGTATCACGTCATGACATTTACATTTATTTTTGAATAGCAATGAAAAATATAAATACCTTGTTTCTCTTACTTTGACGACCTGTCATTCTTCTGAAAGAGCGATAAGTTCCAATCTCATCTTCTCTATGGTCCCTTAAAACTGGAATATCTCCTTGAGTTTTGGTCGCACAAATGTCAAGTTTTTTGTGTTAGTAATAGTTTTCAGTGGGTATTATTTCTCTAAATATTAGTTGAGGGACCTAGGGTCCGTATAAAAAGTTAAATTTCGTATTTTTTGACTCATTTTTATTTTTACTTCAAACTTTTAATATCTTAACTCTGCATCTGATTTTGAACATTTTTGCAATTGGAATTATACATCTAGGACAAACGGTTGCGAAAATAAAAGGTATATTGCAGGTTAAAACGAAGCACCCTGTATACATGGACGTCCATATGCAAAGTTGCAAGGGGGGATTGGGGCTCAAATATTTTCTCCGTGGTTTAGCTGGATATTTTCCCCGTGGAAACTGATTTCAGGACAGATTAGCGTCATTAAAATGTGACATTTTTAATAACTTATTCATTAATGGCTGGAAAAGAAATGTTTTTACATTTTTGCAAAGAAAAAAGTACTAAAAGCAAGGAAGTTCTAATTTCAAAGGGGGGGGGGGAGTCGAGCCCCCCTTGCCCCCTATATGGGCGCCCTTGCCTGTATGTATATATATATATATATATATATATATATATATATATATATATATATATATATATATATATATATATATATATATATATATATGTGTGTGTGTGTGTGTTCTTATTACAATTGAACAATTCTGTGTTTAAAATACTGTTTAAAAGCAACTAGAAACTATTTAAAACGTAAACAACCACAATTGAAAAGTCATCATAATAGTTGACTGTATATTGACAACAAAATAAATAGGCCTGCCATCTAATCAGACTCTCTGGAAAAGTAACTTTTCGTCAGATTCTCCATCGCTCAGCATTAAGCACATTGGAAGATTTTCTTTATTGGAAGAGGGAAGATAATCGCATTCCTTTTAAAAGCAACTAAACGATTCAATGTTTAAAAATCAACAAGAAAAGTTTTTACAACATAAATAGCCATAATAATAACAATTAAAAAATCATCATAACAGAGAACTATACGTATGACAAGAAAATAAATAGGCTCAGAATCTAATCATATTCTCTCGTGTACAGTCCCAAGTAACTTTTCGTCAGTGTCTCCATCGCTCAGCATTAAGCACATTTGGAAGATTTTCTTTATTGGAAGAGGAAGATAACTGCATTCCTTTTAAAAGCAACTAAACGATTCAATGTTTAAAAATCAACAAGAAAAGTTTTTACAACATAAATAGCCATAATAATGACAATTAAAAAGTCATCATAATAGAGAGCTATCCGTATGATAGCAAAATAAATAGGCTCAGAATCTAATCATATTCTCTCGTGTACAGTCCCAAGTAACTTTTCGTCAGTGTCTCCATCGCTCAGCATTAAGCACATTGGGAGATTTTCTTTATTGGAAGAGGAAGATAATTGACATTGGTTTTATGTCGCTCATTGATAGAAATAAGAGATAGCGAGGAGACAGATGACTGGGTCTCCGAGAATAAAGGCTGATTGAGTGGTTTTCCGTCATGTTCTCGTTTGCTTAGAATCGCTCTTTCTCGCTCGGTTTGGAACTCTTCTCCGTCTTCCATCTTCTTTTTGAAGTTTACCTTCCTTTGGTTGAGAGATGTCGTCCCGAAACTAAAGCTAAACTAGATAAATACTGTTGTAAAAATGTAAACATGTAATGCGGTATTTAAATTGAAATGGAATTGACTGTCAATGCTTGAAGTAGACGACAAGAAATTGATTTAAAGTAATGTCTTTTGTTATCCAAGTATTTTTCTTGCGTTGGCAACGTTTAATTTCTTTTTACAGGAGAGTTTGATTTCAGGAATATATAGTTGCTTCTGTTGGAAAGATATTTTAAATCGGTTACTATTCGGTGATCAATGAATGTATGTATTTTCTGTGCTGTAAAGTGGCTTCTAATTTTATAATTAATCAATTAGTGACGTAAATATTGGTATTTTAACATTGGAAGTTAAACAAATTTCTCTTTTTTTGTTATGTGTGAAGCATCCATGCGTACAGTCAGTCTTGTGGGAATTCGCAAGAGCACTTGATACGTGTTAAAAAAATCCCACCAAAAACATTCTGTAAAAAACTAGCCAAGTCTCGATGGAGCTGCTTGTTTATCTCTAAAAAGTAATGAAATCTAGACAAAGTCATGACAAGTCTAAGGTTCCTTACTGCGATTTCTTTATTATTATAGTTAATGTTGTGTGACTTGGCCGTTAAACATTCTTTATACGTTAGTGGGTACAAGTCAATTTTGTTTATACGTTTTCCAAGTGGCAATTTTCCATCGTCAATGGGTAGCGGTTCTGGCGACAGATTGATGCAATGGTGTCATGGAGCACCTGATTTTGTACCCTTGTGTACCTGATTTTGTACCCTTTAACGGCTAAGTCACACAACATTAACTATAATAATAAAGAAATCGCAGTAAGAAACCTTACACTTGACATGACTTTGTCTAGATTTCATTACTTTTTAGAGATAAACAAGCAGCTCCATCGAGACTTGGCTAGTTTTTTACAGAATGTTTTTGGTGGGATTTCACTTCTTTTTGTAGAAACATTTAATTTGTGTAGTTTGAGTAGACTAAAGCTATGCTAGATTAAATTGGAAGATGGGTCCCACTACGCTGGACTTTTGCAATGACAGTCGATTTTTTTATGTACCAATAGTAGAAGGGGGCATTACGATATCTCTAATACAGCTGAGGCTGAGGCCAGCTGAGGGTTCTTCATTAGCTACTTCAGACTTTCGATTTTTAACATCAAATGAAGCGGCCCACCAAGTTGAATATTTTTTGTAAAGGCGGTATGTCGATCTCTAATAGCTTGGTTGGGCTCTTGTGTTTTCTAATCAGGGTCACTCCAGATCTTCGATTAGCCTAGTTTTTATAGTTTTCCCTTTATGTGGCCATTAAACCCTAACTCTGTACCAAATTTCACCTCTTTGAGTTTATGGGAAGTACTAGTTCTATTTGGATGATCATGAGTGAGTGAGTGTCATAAATGCGAAACTTTGCTTTCGCTTAACTTCAGAACTAAATGACCTACAGACTTGAAATTTCGGATTTTAAGTATGTGATTATAGCTTACTGGATGACGAAAATTTCTGCGTCCTGGTATCATCAGAAGATTCTCAAATAGGAGCCAGAAAATGCGGCGAAATGGTTCCAGTAAAGGATGGTACGGCAGTGTTTGCTTCGCGCTCGACTTGGCGGGGGCACTGCCGTGCCCCCAGATTTCAACGAATGAAACAAAACATAGCGCTACCTACTGTCTGACCACGGATTGTATAGAAAGACAAACATCCTTTTTACAGCCGGAAATGGACGAATCTATTATTTTTTAGCGATGCCAGCTTTTGCAGAAGCAGTCTCATTCAAATGAGCGGACTACCGGCATCGAATTTTTACTTTCCCCCCAAATTCAGATAGATTCGTCTTATCTGGACGTTTGAAAATTCCATACGATCCGTGGTCGGACAGTATTTGTCAAACATTCCCAAAATTCAATAAAGCCGAAATTTAAATTTAAAATTCATTTCTTAAACAATATTAAAAGTTACGTTAAAATAAAGCATAATCTACTAAATAACTAAATTTGGCTTTTAAAAAGTAAAAATATCCACGAAATAAATGAACTTTGTCTTTAAAAAGCATTAAAAGTTCCATTACTTTAATTTTTGAGATAAAATTAAAATATAAGGAACGAGAAAAATATTTTTTCCCCCAATTCGCTTGTTCCACGTTGTGATTATTGCCCCCCCCCCCGATATTTTTACTTATTCCATGTTGTTTCTAAAAGTATTACATCTTATCTTTCCATATCAGTCCGAACACTACCCTTCTTCAAGACAGCTGTATTAAACGACAACAGTAAGCATGTACACTTCTAAAAGATAGTTCTTTGTTATTTCATGTATTATGCGGTATGGTAAAACCTGTAAAGTTGACCACCTTTGTAAGTTGACCACCTGTCTAAGTTGACCGCTTTTGTCAGGAACGGAATTAGTCCTATTTTATGTAATGAAGGAAAACCTCTGTAACTTGACCACCTCTCTATCTTAATCACCTGTCTATCTTGACCACTAATATACACCAGCTTTGGTTTGGAGTATTGTAAAAAACCCTTTGTAAGTTGACCACTAGGCATTAGATTGTACTAAAAGTTCCGTCAGTTATGCCTCAAATAAATAACCAGACATATCAGACAAAAACCTATGAATATTTATGTTTCAATCGAAAAACATTGGGCTGATGTTAAGTCCCAGAAAATCAGCCAAACTTCAATAAGGAGTTATTTTGTTGAAAAATAGATTACCATGGTTACAAATGTACAAGAAAAAATCAAATGAAAAATTTGAGTCACTTTTGACTTGTTATGAATTTTTAGGAATTGTTAATATCAAGTAAGTAGTTTTTCATAAGGCAAGGAGGCATTTTTTTTTTTTTTTTTGATCAATTCACAGAAATTTTAAATTTGTATGATACTTTACGCGTCGTTCTGGTAAATAATCTCTAAAAATATTTAAACAACATTTTTTCTTATTGTTTTAAAGTAATGTTAAACAATGAAAGTGAGTTTAAAGTATTCCAATTAGTTAAAAAAATAAATGCATAGGACAAGAAATGACAAAAAAAAAAAAAAAAAAACATTACCACCCCTCTATAAGTTGACCACCTGTCTAAGTTAACCACCTAAGTACTGCACCGCAAGTGGTCAACTTACACAGGTTTCACTGAATCTTGTATTTGAACAGTCTAGAACAAAATTTGGGGAAACAAAAATCAAAGAAGTTAGGCATAAAATATTAAAGAAGCTCTTAAAGATTCAAAATATGCCTTGTAACATGAAAAGAACCAAGAAATAGACGAATTCCAGCTTTATTCAAAAATAATTACGCATTTACTGGCAATGTATCAAAGGTTGAGCGTTAAACCTCGATCCAGAACCGGAGTGAAAAAATCAGTATGGGAAAACGATATCGAAAACAGATGACAAATCAGATTAAAGATTTTCACCTGCCGTCACGTGGGTTATAGATGGATGTAAACAAGAAACTTTGAAACAAAGAGAAAGAAGTTGTTTGCCAATTAACGTCCTGGCAGCGATTAGAAAACTGTCAACCGTAACGGAGAACAGTTTCTCATGCTATGAAAATAAACCAAAATAAAGAAAATATTTTTAGGAATTGGAGGTGATGAAATCTGTATTCATCAAAAGATTTTTCTAATGAGCAAGCACTTAAAACGTCTTTTTGTCTTGTGCGCTCTAAACTTGAGTACAGTCGGATCTCGACTTAACGCGAGGGATGCGTTCCAAGACTCCTCGCGTAGGTCGAAATTTCGCGTTGTGGAAAAGTGTTGTATGTATAATTTTTTTCATTAACATACCCAATCATTTTGGACATTTTAAAATACTTTTTAAACTGTTTTAGATTAGGTAAGAAACAGTGATATGGTTAAAAAATAAAGAGCTGAATTTTTACCGTATTTTTAAAAAAAGCTGAATTCTTCAACATAAAATACTGTTACGATGCACAAAATCAATGGTCAATGGGAGAGAGCGAGACATAAAAATAAATCAGTACGGTACGTACAGTATGTAGAAATAATAAGGCACTGCACTGTAAGAGTACTATACCGTAGATACGATAAGTTACATTTATAACTTAAAAATTGATGATGATGATTTATCCTGCGCAATCTGATCGTCATTCTAATGTATTTTTAAATAAGTAGCTTCGCATTTACCTTTATAGCATTTACATCCATGGTAACACCCCTCTTTCAGGGTCTCTACAATCTACAATACAAGATCAGATTCCAATTTCATATTATTTGCATTTTGCTTGTTTGCATTTTGCTTTAACACTACTCTGAGAGCTTCATATTAAAACTAAGGTCTGGGCTTGTCGTGCTACCTTCGACCCCTTTTCTAGTTGATCAAGCGTATCAAGAATCCTTACCTTTTCTTAAATTATCACATACTTTCGCTTTTTCTTTACATCTTCAAACTTTAGATGAAACACCTTTCCTAGATGCCACAGTATTTCATCACCTTTCATATTTAGAATAAATGAAAAATGAGGAGTGGTGATATCTGATATATACGTACACTCTCATAAAGCTATATGTTTATTGAACGGTGTGTGAGAACTTGAGCAGTCAGTGATGCTGAAAGGATGAAAGTACATTCACGAATAAAATGTTTAGTAGTCAATAACAAAGCCGAAACTTAGCATTACGATTAATTTCCAAATATTTTCGTGTTGACAGCAAGAAATTCGCTTTAGCTCCGAAATTTGTTGCTAATGAAAAACTCGCGTTATAACCATTTCGCGTAAGTCGGATCGCGTTGTAGCGGAAGTCGACTATACTGCAGTCTTATTTAGGATCCCTACTACAATAATACAGCTAAAACTCTTGAGCAGATTCAATCCAAATTTGTTTATTACTTGTCTCATAGAACTGATAATTAAGATTTTTTGTTTTATTCTTACTCTCATTTATGTAATATTTATAGTGTAACCACTCTTAAATCACGCCGTGAACTTTTGTGTCTTCTGTTTTTCTATAAGGTTCTACATAATTTAATTGACTGCTCCGATATCGTTAATTCGATACAACTTGCTGTCCCAACTAGGACTCTTAGGAGTCGTTCTTCTTTTAAAATTGTTTTTTACCAGACGGAACTATGTTGATAATTTTTGTCTTTTTAAATTTTACGAATTTTTTAACAGTCATTGCCGTGATTTAGAATTTTTTAACTTGTCATTTTACAATTTTAAATCTGTATGTTTTAATAGTTTAAATGTGTAATTGGTTTTAATTGCTATTTTTATATTGTTGTTGCCACTGTAACTGGATTTTTTCTGTTGTGTGCAATAATTTTCATAATAAATAATAATAAATCAAAACACAAGACTTAGACATTAGGGTGATTCGAAAAAATTGATTTCTTTGTTTCGGAATCGCGTTACCTCTCCAAAGTTGCAGTTTGGTATTCTCAATTGGGGAAAAATAATCAAATAAAAAGTTGACATCTTCAGTTCGCGCATGAAGCTAAAGTTTGAAACAATATGCTAAAAATTGAATTTTTCAAAAAATAATTAAATTAGTTTTTTGTATTTTTTTTATAATGCAACAGCCATAAATTGTCAGTATATAGCGTAGATCTTTAGTTCGCGTATACGCTTTAAGCCCTGGTTTCCTAGCAGCGAAGTCGCCAAAGTTCGGCTTCGCTCCTCGCCGTGACGCTGAAATCAAAGTCAAGTAATTCTGGCGTGGCCATTCACGACGTCGATTTAGTTCGGGCGCGCATGCGCAGAAGAATCAAGTTTTCGTCTCGGCGAGGAGCGACGCCGAAGATTGGCGACTTCGCTTCTAGGAAACCAGAGTTTTAGATTGGGCAGGAGCTTTTAGTCCAATTTAGCCTAAGAGATTGAACATTTCAATTTTGCAGACTAGGCAGATGTCTCATTGGGCAGCTCAAATGCAAGTTGGTTGGTCATGATTCCACCTTTTTCAGCCGCCATTAGTCAGAGGCTGCAGCTCCTCTTATACAGTTTATTTGAATTGCGATTTTCTATTGAATTGTTGTAAACTATTTGCTTTTTTAATCGCAGATTCGTGGTTCATCTTTTGCATTTTGCCTTACTTGTAGCAGAAAAAAAAAATCTTTTGAAAGTTCATTATTTTGGTTTTAATTTATTTTCTAAAACTGATGTGGAAGTTCGAAACTCTTTTTTACAAATAAATAATTTTTTTTTTGAGGAGGGAGGGCTAGTAAAAAAAGCTTTCTGTATCAATGTACAGTTCTAGGTACCTATACGATAACGGCTAAGGTCATCACGCCCCCCACTTATGTCGGTTATGTATTACTGTTGCATCGAAATTACATTGTATGCCGCCTTATTGTTGCATCGAAAATGTGAAATTTCATACAAATTGTTAGATTTTTAATGGTTTTTGGCTCTTGTCACTTTAAAAACAAATTTGCTGAACCAAGCACATTCATGTGCTTCGTTTAGCTCAGTTCTAGGCAAAAGTATTAATCCATAAGCACTAAAATTTTGACGTTGAACAAACGCTAATATTTTTCTGGTAGGGGAAAAAAAAAAAAAAAACTCTCTCGCACAAAGATATTTCTGAAAAAATACAACGCGTGTCAAAACAACTGAAACGTAGCCTTAACTTCCGAAAGCAGCTAAATTGCCCCTATACATCACCAGATTTTCCGCCCTAATGTATAAATGGAAGAACTAGGCAGCGCACTAATCAGTCTTCATCAATAAATATAAATGCAGCAACCTCTAGAACACAGCGAAGGGGGAAGTGATTAATCGGCAACATACGCTCAGTGTCCGAATTTGTTCAAACCTTCGGAAAGAACTCTTGGCAGAGGGGTCACACAACAGCATCTCCAATATTTCATTTGACAAAATGAGACTTTTTTCCCTTTTATGTTTGTTCTCTCTTTAAAATAAAATTCCTCATCATCTTTTACCAATTTTTAGGCGTTTTTTTAAAGAGCTAACCACTTTTTCTACTGTTACCACACGTGGCAAATAAAGCAGATTCCCGACGTTTTCCCAATAAAGATTTATAAATTTGTAAAACATCAATTGAAGAATTTCGATATTTTCCTAGACGCGAAAGTTCGAGGAGTTTGTTCTAAAGAAAGAAAAAAATCAAAGAGGTCAAGCTCATGGTTTCAGATAACTTTATTTTTTAACATTATTTGCTTTTGTAAAGTTTTGTATTAAAATTGAAAGCAAAAGAAAACAAAAGGAAAAAAAATAATTTAAATTTTGACATCTTGAATTCAAATTATGTTTTTCGCAATCACGAGTGTGTGTATGTAGGCGTGTGTGTTTGTGTGGGTGGTATGTGTGTTTGTGTGTAGGGGTATGTGTATGTGTGTGTAGGCATGTGTGTTTGTGTCTGTATGCAGGCATGAGTGTGTGGGTAGTTGTGTGTATGAGTGTTTGTGTGCGTGGGGGTGTATGTGTGTGTAGGCATATGTGTCTGTGTGCAGGCATGAATGTGTGGGTAGTTGTGTGTATGTGTGTGTGTATGTTTTTGTATGTGTGTGTATGTGTAGGTGTCTGTATGCATGCATGAATATGTGAGTAGTTGTGTGTATGTTTTTGTGTGTGTATGTGTAGGTGTCTGTATGTATGCGTGTGTGTATGTGTGTGTATGTGTGCGTGTAGTTGTGTATGTATGCGCGTGTGTGTAGGACATGGACGCAACCGGGAGACGGCTTTCGCTATAGGAGCAGCATCGTGAGAACCAGGTCGACGGTGATGCTGCAGAGGGTGGCGGTGGGAAAATAAAATGATTGGACATAAAAAAACAGTCAATCGTGATTGCTAAAAAAAAAAAAAAAAAACTGCTATGGGGAGTTTTTCAGCACCAATGAACGTATGTTAATTGTGCGTAATTTAAAATAGTTTTTTTTTTTTGGTTAAGATGTAAAAAAGAAAATTTTCAAGTGTGAAGTTTAAGGATATCAAGACCCGATCCAAGACCCTGACCAGGATTTTTGTTGGTTAAAATATAAAAAAGAAAAATTGTAACTGTTGTTTTCGGAAATCAGGACCTGATCAAGAAGGAATTCCCGAATCTTGTGAAAATTTGGTGCCCCCCCCCTCACTCTAACCCCAAACATTTTCAAAATAGTATTCTCAAAAAAGGGAAGAAGGAATGAAATGTACCCTATTTTGGTGCCCCTTAAATTATGTTGCCCTGGCCCACGGACCCGCAGGACCGTGCCTTAATCAGGCCCTGTAGGTAATTTCAAAAAGCAGTTTTAACATATAGAAGTTTTTGAAATTTTAGGAATCACTTGGACCTTGGAAATAAATACCTTGAAAACAGGAAGAAGAAAAAACCTAAACGTTCCAATCTAAAAATTGGCATCCGAAACGCTGTTTCTATTTTTCATACATAAAATCAAAACTTTAGCAAAAAGAACATTGATGTAAACAAACAATAAAATATAAAACAAGTTTGACGCAGCAAATGTCTCTGCAAGAGGTAGTCCTTACGAGTCGTGTACAAGTGGTGTCAGGTTTTGAGGGAGGATGGGCTTTTGTGAAATTGTGACAGTTTGTGACAGGGGTAGGAGAGGTAACAAGGAGTGCGACGTCACACATTTTTGTTGAAATAAAAATATATTTTATAACATCGTTTGGGTAATATAGTAGGAGGGAGTAAGGCGGTGTAACACTTTGGGACAAAGACAGAGGATGTCAGATACGTTGAAAAAACTGTAACACCATATATATATATATATATATATATATATATATATATATATATATATATATATATATATATATATATATATATATATATATATATATATATATATATATGAAAAGCCTCTTAATGAGGCATTTGTATGAAACAATTAATTTCAGCATGCCATCCAAAAGTAGATTTAATAAAAAGAATAAAAAAGTTAATGGCTCAGTTGTGGCCCATGCACTTAATAAGTCATTTAATTCTGTGTAAAAAAGTATGAAGAAAGAGGGAAGAGTGGAAAAAAAGTGTTCTTAAAGAAAGAAGCTGCGGCAGGAACGTTTATGAGTCATTTGCCAATGGTCTTCCGAGAAACGACTCCGCACGCGTGAGTAGACATAAAAGTGGGCAGATCCGGAATAAGTAAATGACAGTTATGATGTTTAAAAAAACAAAAAACATAAGTGCACTGGAATAAAAACAAAGCGCTCGCTGTGACTGAAGCTAGACCGTTAGGTGATATAGTTTCCTTTTCAAACGCGTGGGGATGGGGCTGAGACACGTGGGCTTGTCGTGTGACTGACGGTCGCACGCGCGGTTAGGGGAAAATTATGCAACAAGTGGAATTTTTAATTTAATTTTGGTTGCAGTGACGTGAGGAGGATGCCTTTTTAAAAGCATTTTATTTTTGTTTGCTTTTATTTTTCAATTTCGCCTCTCCTGGAAGAGGCTTGTTCTTATTAAATTCTTTCGGATAAATTTTATGTGGCTTGTGAATAAAAAACTATTAAAACGTGGGTGCGTCAATATTTATTTGCAATTGAGGTAGTGAGAAGAAAAGGGATGCGAGTGGGCGTTTTCGAGTTTTGAGTAAAACGCGTTTAAAGTTCCGGAACAAGGTAAGCTTTCTTTGAAGAGTTTTTCGAAATCATGAAGCATAGCAGAATCTACCATGGCTACTGCTACAGTGAAGTCTGTGTAAGTTGACCACTTGCGGTGCAGTACTTTGGTTGTCAACTTAGACAGGTGGTCAACTTATAGAGGGTAGTAACGAAAACTTTTTTTTTGTCATTTCTTGCCCCATAATCTTAACTAATTGGAATACTTTAAACTCACTTTCATTGTTTAACATTACTTTAAAACAATAAGTTAAATTTTTTTTTAAATATTTTTAGAGATTATTTACCAGAATGACGCGTAAATTATCATACAAATTTAAAATGCCTGTAAAACGATCGAAGAAAAAAAAAGTCTCATTGCTTATGAAAAACTACTTACTTGACATTAACAATTCCTAAAAATTCATAATAAGTCAAAAGTGACAAATTCTTCATTTTATTTTTTCTTGTACATTTGTAACAATGGTAATCTACTTTTCAACAAAATAACTCCTTAATGAAGTTTGGCGCATTTTCTAGGACTTAACAGAAACTTCAATAGAAACATAAATATTCATTGGTTTTTTAAAAAATGTCTGGCTGCTTATTTGATGCATAACTGATTGAACTTTTAGTACAATCTAATGCTTTTGCCAAGTGGTCAACTTACAAAGGGTTTTTTGCAATATTCCAAACCAAAGCTGGTGGATATTAGTGGTCAAGATAGAGAGGTGGTCAAGTTACGGAGGTTTTCCTTCATTATATAAGATAGGACTAATTCCGTTCCTGACAAAAGTGGGTCAACTTAGACAGGTGGTCAACTTTACAGGTTATACTGTAGTACCATCTCTAGCCTCTAATCAGAGGAGAGGTTCTTTTACCATTTGTACTGGTTATTTCTAAATTTTCAATTTTGACTCTTGTTTACCTTGCTTCTGCTTCTCACTGTCTCAATTCATTTTTTGGTGATTTTATAAATCCCAATGCTACTTCAACTTTTATCAGAGCTTTAACTTTAGCTCTTATAAGAGTTTTCACTTTTGTAGGAATTACAATTTCAACTCTTTTCTTAACTTCAATTGTCAGTTGTTTTACTTTTTAGATTTATAAATCTACCGCGATTCTTTTAACTATTTTACCGCTTGACTGAAGCTTTATTTGTTACTTAAAACCAAATGTTGAGTCTTCTTATTTTAAGAAAGACAAAACTATGTTGAAAACATTTCACCAGAGTTCTACTAATGTGTTGAATAGATTATAGCATAATAATATGCTTACAGCATTATATTATGCATAGAAATGCTCTTATACTTATAGCATAGCCTAGTACGAGAGCATAACCAAAAAAGATAAAATCTAACCTTGAAAGTTATAAAATGGACTGATTTGATATTAAAAGAATAGAGAGAAAAATTCGGTTTATAAATTTTATCGCTTTCGATGTTTTTCGAAGAGTATTGATGGGCTGAAAGAATGAGATGAGTGAAAGAAGATTCAAATAAAAAATTGACGCAACGTCTGTCCAAAGCTCCACAGCATATTTTGCTTGTGGCAAGATATTTCTAAACATTTGAGTGCATTTCTTTCGAAGTATTACCTAATGTGAGCATCATTTCTCCCCTGAAAAAAATCTCTTTGGTGCGAGTGAACCCATAAGTGCCATAAAACTATTTAAGAATATGACATGTTTCTGAGGGAAGAGATCGTAATATGCCTCCCGCGCGATATTTGTTTTTAGAAACTTTTGAAAAAACATTACTTGACTTGGGAAGGGAAAAAGCGGAAGGAACTGATGGAACGTAATGAGTCCCATATAAATATATGTACATACACCTTCAACTTCTGACAGTTACAAAAGAAACTTTTTGAACTTTCGCATGTGGTACATCCCTCTATTTTAAATCCTCTGAGACTTCTTCAAAAACAATTACGCTGCGACATTGCTAGTCTACATCCTTGTGGTTCAACTTTTTACTACGCAAAGGTGAATGAAACTTGTTTATAGGAATGTGAGAGATAGAAATAAAACGAGTTCGTATTTTATCCAAAATTTTGTATTAAAACAAACTAGTTAAAAAACATGTAACAGTTGATATTCTACGGTTGAATAATCAATACACTGTGGTTACTGCTTTTTAAATGCAATTTATCAAAGTTCTTATTCAAGTTCATGAATGGCCATTATAGGCGAAATGAATAGCAAATACCTTGTAAGCTGCTGCTGATGAAACTTTAAAAAATGTAAGTAATATTTCTTGAAAATGTTA